>NW_028229525.1:1162658-1432658 GCF_053477565.2 Lygodium microphyllum
ATGTTTTGAAGGGCCAATCCTTTTGTCATGTCCCTCATTCGTTATGCTATTTTTATTTATTTTTTATAGACTTTCTTGCTTGCTTTGCTTTACTTTGTTTTGCTCTGCTTTGCAAAGCAAAGCTTTGAGGAGCTTTAGCGTATTGACTAAAAGAAGAGGGGCTTCAGCCACTCGACTGAAGGGAAGAGGGAAAGGCAAAGTGCAACGATTTGAATGGCGTTCGACCCTTTATGCGATTGGAAAATTCCAAACGTTGGATCCCTAAAAAGAAAAGTTACCACTTACTTAGCCAGCCATCGTTCCTTCAGTCCCTATCACCCATTACTCTTTGTAATTGCGGGCGCTAGCCCCACTTACTTGGCTGCATCGTATGAATATGGATTGAATAATCCATCAGGCGTAAACTCCAAAGTAGATAAGATTGCTTCTTATCCCCCTTTCCACATCGCGCTTCATCGCCTAAAGTGCCGGATGAAGTGCTGGTCTGATTTTAGGGGCGTGGTCATCTCGTCTAGGAAGCTATGGATGCCCTCATCGATAGCATACGTGGGCAACTATGTCAATAACAGACCTTACAAACAAAAAAGTCGTCTTTGTTGCGCGATTTTATGGGAATCTGGATTGCGGGTCGTGGGTCCATCTTTTTTGTTACACCAATGTGGATTACCGAGTGATTCGTAATCTGACCTCTCGCTTGCAATCTGGTCATCCCATAAGGCGGCAGAATCGATGGAGTGACATAGATTAGGTATTCAAGCTAACTTTCTGACGCGCCATTCGCTTACATCCATTGGTTTGTGATCCGGGGACTGTCCATGTATCGAAGCGGCTCGTTATCCTAATTTATTTTATCTAACACGATCTGGTTCCCGTACTGACCCAAGATATGCTTTTCAGTATTCACGCATTGACTATTGGGAAGGATTTCTAAAACCTAAGACCGAAAGTCCTTTTGCTTGCAAGTCACAAGTTTTCAGGGCCAAACAACTGAAACGAATCGATTATCACAAGAAACTGTGGCTTCGGTGGAATACGGACCCGGGCCCAAAGAATCATGAAGTTTGTTTCGTTTTCTAACATTAAGTGGCTATTTGGATAGCCACGTCCAGCTCCAATGAAAACTAGGAAAGAGAGACAACCATTTAATAACTCATAGGGGTAGAACTCACAGACAGGGCACCTCTTAGCAGCGCCAAGAGTAGGCAAGTAGCGGAATCAATTGAACCGCTTCGTCTCAGCGAGCTACCTCGAAACGCTTTACTAACTAGAGATTGCCTTTTTTTGTCTGTTAAGTAAGTCAAGAAACCTCCGTCTCATATTGGCAAGAATCAGGACAGAGAGATCGGATTCAATGCTAACAGATGCAAAATGAATTAACAATCTTTAGAGATAACGTAATAATAATTGGCAATGATTTCTTTTATGGTTTAGGTAGCTCAGTTGGTTAGAGCAAAGGACTGAAAATCCTTGGGTCAGTGGTTCAAATCCACTTCTAAACATAGCGAATTATTAGATTGAAATCTCTGGACAATTATATACTAAATGCAATTAAACCCGCAGCTTATGAGTCTTAGCTAAAGCTACAGAGCTCTCTATTTGTTTGATCCTAACATTAATCTTATTTTGATATTATTTGCAAACGATGCCAAAAGTGATCATTTCATTTTATTGCCTAAGTCTCGGACCTTACACCGGGTAGGTCCTTAACCCTTCCGCCCTGAATAGAGGCCTTTTATGATGAAATGTTCCGGCTACAAGTCAGTGGACATGCAGGAAGAATTGCTCAATATGCATTAGCTCTTGAACGTTTATGGCATTGAAGAAGAGAGAAACGCAAATCAAAGAAAAAATGAGATTGTTTAAAGCTAGAACAACAAAATAACCATCCTGGAAAGAAGAATTACCGACTATTATACTAAATTGTCAGTGGATGAGACCGGTTGAGTGATAACGGTCGGGGATGGAACTGCACGTGTTTATGGATTGAACAAAACTTAAGCAGTGGAAACGGTAGAATTTGCCAGTTTAAGGTGTCAAAGGAATGGCTTCGAACCGGGTTCAAATCCTATAAACGAATCATAGTTGTGCTTTGTTTGCTGTTTGGATTCGCCTTACCTGCTTATGCTTTTATAGCACAAGATTTTACCACCCACTTTATACCCATCACCAATATATTGCTGGGTTTATCATGGTAGGGGCCATATTCTTCATTAGGGATTATGATCCGGAACAAAACAAAGACAATGTATTGTCAAGAATGTTGGAGCATAAAGAAGCAATAATATCCCATTTAAGTTGGGCTAGCTTATTTCTAGGTTTCCACACTCTAGGTCTTTACGTACATAACGATGTCATGCTAGCCTTTGGAACTCCAGAAAAACAGATTCTTATTGAGCCCGTTTTTGCATTTGCATTATTGAAAAAGAAATATGGTTACGGATCTTTCTTAACTTTACAAAATACTTTAACCACCAAAGAATATTTGCTGAAAAAATAAAAGCTTTAGATAAAAGCCAATTTAAGCAACAAACTTGCAATTCACTCCAAGATACTAATTCAAATAATAGCTATAAGAAATGCAAACAAAAGAAACCGCATAATCCGGTTAATGATCATGATTGCAGGGACAAAGATAATGGTAAAAAAAAACAACCAGATTAATAAATATATATTATCATAGCACGCTAACTAAAAGGCATTAGCGCATTGATTATGGCTTTCAGCATCGAGGTGCTAAACCTTCCCTAAGATGTTTTGATCAGCTTGTTATCCCACAGAGTCACTCTTATCCTAAGAGTGACGGCTCTTCCACTTGGTTAGCACCGTTAAATCATAGCAGGCCAACTTTCTAACTATTTGACTGATAAGTATTGCAATCAATCTCCCGCACTCTTTGGCTGATTCCTGTCTCTGCATGTTTTCGTTACTTTCTATCTAAAAGGCCTACGCGCCAATCGCTTGCCATCGCTGCATATTGCTTTGCCAGGCCAGACAATGCAGCTGATCGCGAATATGGCTTATCGCATGCCATAGCAAAGACTGGCTATATCGCATTGATTATGTTTGTTTTCTGCGATCATAATATTTTTTATAGGTCTGGAGATCATAACATTTTTTATAGGTCTAGCAAGTGTCATAAAGCAGCAATCCGGCTAATTCATTTTATTTTGGGCAAGCGGGTGCCTTCGTGGTTAAGATTTTAGGGCGTCGAAACGGATTTTGGAACCTATTTACATTTTCTATGAAAGGAACGGTCAACGAGCCCGCCGGTACGGACGCCATTAAGAGGACCCCCAATAATTTATTGGGAACTGTACGAAGTATTTGAAAGACAGGGAAAAAGTACCATTCGGGTAATATTTCCAATGGAGTCGCAAAAGGATTTGCTGGTTCACCAATCATTGATGGTTCCGGAACCGCAAGACCCACAGTACATGCAAACGTCCCTAAAATGACTACTGGAAAAATATATAATGGGTCGAGTCCATTTATTAGCTTTTTCTAGTGCAGAAAACTTGTAATTCCTTACTATCTGGCATAATTGTCTTGTTTCATCCTGAATATGAAGTTAGTTGCAACAGGTTGCTGGAGGCAGCAAAAATAGTACAGGTTGCCAGGCTAAAGGATTGGTTCATTTTTTTTTTCAAGCCAATAAACTTATTTTTAGTGAAACTATTCATAATTCTGCGACTGGAGAGCAACCAACAAAGAAAGATGGAGATCCGGCATTATGGCGCGTGATCCTCCTAACCCTAGATAAAAGGTGGAAAGCGAGGATAAAGTGCTTTAGTTAAGTGTCATTGCTTATGACGTTATTGCTGTAGCCTCAAGGAGGTTTGGCCATTGCTTCAACCTTCCCGAATTCCTGCAGATTCGGGTCGTTTTCCGCCACCGGAACGTCTTGAAATAATTCCCATATGGTGCGGGAGACTCAATTGATCTAGACTCAGAAGCTGGGATTTGACCCTTTCCATCGATCGGTTGGGCCAAAGCATTTACTGGCTTAAAGGCCTAAGAAAGAATTACTAACTGGTATTTGCGCAATTTTTCCCGTTGCTTTTACGGAACCCCCTTCCTGTATGGTCGAACCATCGCCCATCAGTACTTAGCCAACATTATCAGATTCTAAATTCAAAGCGATGCCTACTGTACCATCTTCAGATTCTACCAATTCTCCAGCCATTACTTTGTTCGAACCATGAATGCGGGCTATTCCATCTCCCACTTAAGGTACAGTGCCAGTATTAACAATTTCCATTTCTGGGGATCGGATGGGTCAAAAACAGCTAATTCGTATAAAGCCATTGAACCCGCAATACTGGCCGGAAACGGCGAGCAGACAGTCTTTGATTCATAGCAGTGCAGCTCTTGACGTACGGGGCTTTCCCTTACTTTGTTTCCGGAGTACAGTAGCTAAAGAGTGCAGTATTTGACTATTTATTAGGCATTTCCTTCGACCGGAAAAGTGGCCATTGGTTCACGATACGAATACTGTTCTAGGGATGTCGCTAATAGTTTCTGCTAGACAGAAGTACTGTTTTGAACGGGCTGGCTCAGCAGCAACTCCTGGTACTGTAGCCGTGGGAACGACGGTTCGGTACTCGTTGCTGTGACTGAGCCTAGGGGTTGTCTTTCATAACAATAGCAAGTTCGTAACTGATAGGTGCAAATAGGGTTGTGTTTATACAAGTTCGACAAAAAAGGAAAAGCAATGAATCCTTTGGTTTCCGGTAGATGGAAGATCTGCATGAGCGATACAAGAATTCTTGTATAATAACAATCGATTAATAAGAACCTATTCGGCCAATCCAAACGGGTTGCGCCATAGCAATCTTTGTTGTAAAAAAAAAATTCGCTCTAAACCCATCTGGCCATATTTCTTTTTTTTAATAAAAAGGTCATTTGACATCAATTTTGTAAGATAAGGTGAATATTTTGGTCAAAACTGGCTTTGAATAAAGGTTACGAGAACTGGCTTTAAATAAGGATACAAGAACTGGCTTTGAATAAAGGTTACGAGAACTGGCTTTGAATAAGGATATATTCAATTAATATTATCTAATTGAATATTTTCAGTTTGAGTAGATACTGTATTTGTTTCTATAGACTCAAATAAAAATGGTCTTTCTTGATTACATTATTAACCATTTCTGGAACATCTATATTTTCAATAGATTTACCTCTTGATACACGATCAGATATCCTTAATAAATTTTAAGAAATTATTATCAATTCTTTCTTCTATTTGATATAAATTATTTGTTGTATTTCTTAAATTATTCAAAGAATATCCATAAACATCAGAAACAGACCGCAGAGCTTAAGTAAGTCTTTGCTATACCTAAGTATTTTAAAGAAAAATTGAAAATATGGATCCATTGCTTAGAAATTTGAGAGAATATCAGACATTGAAGAACTCTTTCGACGCTCATCTTAATCATATTATATACCTTACTGAAAACGATAACAGCACGGGAAGGGAAGCTTTGGCGAGACCCTTAAATGAATTACATCAGGTAATATTACCTAATCTAAGAGATTATTTATCCAAGGGTTCCCCTTATGGTGAACCTTTTACTGGATTTGTAAGGAAAGCCAATTTATGCATTCGTAAATACCATGAAATGGGGGATAATTATTATCCGCAGACAGTCAAACAGCTACTGCCTTTATTAAGAGATACCCAACAAACGTCTGATGCTTGCATACAGCAGCTAATCTATATATGGCCTAGCATTTGTAGTACGTTAGAGCCGTCTGTGGTGGATTTTTATCCTTTTCTGTTTAAGTATTTAACGATGGATGAGTTTGCACCTATTGCAATTTGTTTTATCTTCAGTTTGCTACTTTCTTTTATCCTAATCATGGTTTCTTTTACATTTACAGGTAAAAAAACGGCAGATCCAGAAAAATTGTCAGCTTACGAGCGTGGGTTCGATCTCTTTAGTGATGCTAGAAGTCGATTTGATATATGATTTTATTTGGTCCTTTTTCTATTTATTATTTTCGATTTAGAAGTAACTTTTTTATTTCCTTGGGCAGTTTTTTTAGAAAAGATAGGTTAGTATGGATTTTGGTCTATGATGCTATTTGTTTGGATTTTGACTATTGGTTTTCTCATCGAATGGAGGAAAGGCGCCCTTGATTGGGAATAAATGGTTTGCGACGAACTCGCTTAAACTCCTTTCGAAAAATGCTATTTAAGCATTCAAATCTTATCTAGTGCTTGGGTCTGTCCCAACACCCATTAAATGCAAGAAAGCTATTTAAGAATAAAGAAAAGGTTCAAATACTTTATTAGGAGAGGCAGGATTTGAACCTGCGAAGAAGGGTTTCCAACAGATTTACAGTCTGTCGCTTTTAACCACTCAGCCACTCTCCCGGGTTGCTTGGATTTAGACCAAAGCACACTTCTCGCCGGCACTGCCCAGTCCAGGATTTCAAAAAACTTTACTGCCCTGACGCACTTGAACGGAATTGATTGATACGTTATGAATCTCTCTTATTACAATGTTACGTTTTATTGGGTTCATATTTAGAATTCTGAATGTTCTATTCCTGCGAAATGTGTCATTTTTTTTGTTTAATATTGCATTTCTGTTCCTATTCATATGGGATTTGACTTTTAGATTTCTAGGGAATCTTTTATTCCTTTGTACTTTGCTATTTTTACTTTTGCAAAAAAGACTCCTAGAAAAAAAAACTATGAACCCCGCGATAGCTACAGTATATCCGCCCTTCATCAGATTGAGAATCAACCCCTTGACCTTTTCACGATCACGCCAAATCTTGGTCAATTCAATCCAAACCATTTTCCTGTCTAATGGTTTTAGCAAAATAATATTGGGTTTATGTGGCTTTGACAAAATAATTTTTGGCTCTTCCACTTTGGGGCTTTTGAGTCCTGCATTCGCCAAAACCATATTACGCAAGTGTAATAGTTTAATTAGATTCCTGCTTCCATCATAACTTATGTTTTCGTATTTTAACGGGTTCACCGAATATCATAGGGCGCCTTCGCGCAACGAAATAGAACTGAAACTATGCAGTTATCCTAGGCTTCAGCATTATTACATAAGCCTGGCTTCCGAACCGTACATGAAACTGATGGCCTCATACGGCTCTTCCCATTGTATCGAGCCCTTTCCTATTTAATCATGACACAAGGTTAGGCTTGTCTTAAGTTATGTAGAAAGGTCAATTCAATACGTAATCGAAATGATACATGCTCTAACACACATTACATTTATTATATACGATTTATCATTATCTACTACATTATTAAAAATTAATGGGTTTCCGCGTCGGCTTTAAAGCTTAAGGAAAAATCCCATTTTCAAAAACATACGGCTTGGCCGGCCCTCCTTTGGGGGAGCTTTTGAAAGTTACTCCGTTTCCCAACCGAAAGTCTGGACGCGAGCCATACTCCGTGGGGAGCGCGGCGAGCGTAGATGGCCTATCTTAGACAAAGCTATCAATAACTTACCCTTTTCGGACGTTCAAAAAGGCTCAATGGCGATCCCCAATCTGTCGTTGCCCTGCTCTCTCCCGCTGCTATGATGACGAGTCCTTAAGTATAATCAGCACTGTTAATTGTCAGGCCACGAAGCTTACACTCATTCATTTTTCATCTTGCGCTTCAAGCCTTCTGCTTCTACAGCTCTAAGGGCAGCCATTCCTTTGCTAAGGCTTGAAAGTCAGCTGAATATTTCAGCTATTGGCAGGAGGTCTTGACGATTTCTTTTTGCCTTTGATTGGAGTTTACATTACTAATATAATAGCGCTGGCTATTTTACAAGACCAACGGATCACACCGGGGAATAATGAGGCGAAGTCCATTTTGCTTTCCCTTATTCTTGTTTGGTCTTTTATTCCAAGCGATGTTTGTGATATTTATGATGGTTTGTAAAAAAAAGGTGCTTGTAAAATATTTTGTTATTTTTGCTATTCATCAAGCATTGTCTGCTAACAGGATCATAAGCTAATCAATATCACTTTTAGGTTACGGTGGCCAAAAATCAAGTTTCCTTGTTATGTTGTTATCCCGGCCAAGCAAAAACATAGCAACTATCCGTATCTATGACTTCGACATATGACTTTTTCTCAATAAGCAAGCTTTTGAATAGAAAAAGGTTGCTTATTGAGATCCACTTTTCTTTTCCTTGTCCGGAACAGATACTCTTTCCTAACGAACTCTTACAAACCAGAAATTTTGTGACTTTTGCCCCTATACTATTCACTGAGGATAGAGGGACTTGAATCCTCACGGTTCTGCAAAAACTAACGGTTTTTCCTTAGTGTATCCGACAATCGGAAAATAAGGCCTAAAATAAGCAGGAATAATGCCGGCAAATAAACAATAATAAGGCCAGGTTTTTACAATGTGTATTTGCAAATAAGGCCAGCTTTACTGGTTTTTCCAACGTGTATCCGGGAGCATTACAATCTATCCGTACTCTCGTTTCCACTTATTTACCTTACTTTATCGCCTCCCAAAGTTGCAAAGATCATCCTATCCATTGCAGCACTATTGGCGCCCGACTGTTTGCCTTTACTTCCGTCCGAAGCCGCACCATGATATGGCAAAAGCGTGATGGCTATTCTCGTTGTTTCCAGGATTTTCTGGTTCCCCGCAAATGAAATAACTGGCACATTAGGATGTATGAACATAGTTCTATTGACTGAAACTTATTAACGTACATGGTTAATGATTAGATCTAAAAATGTTGGCGCAGGTGAAGAAAGCGGAAAAAATACTAGATCAAAGATAAAAGGATCCCACCCATCCGCTCTGCATCTGAAACAGAATTACTTCCGAGCCTGAGCATAGCGATAGGTATGCTAAGCGGTTCGGTGTGTTTCCGGGGGAACAGTGATGGAACTGGTTGTTAGACCCCTGGACAACTGGTATTCTGGACTTGGGGATAAGGATGCAACTATCATAAACTTTATGGTGGAAAAACCTGATAGAATGGAATGTGCAAAGTGGATCTATTGGTACTACCTATATTACACTTCCTTGGGGGTGAACGGAGGAGCGATTCAGATCACACACCAGCAAAGGATACTTACAAGTCGTACGGCTTGGTTCCGTTTGGTTACCGATGGACCCGCAACCTGCTGCAGCAAATTTCATGCGGAAGACTAGACCGCCCATGCCCTATTGATTCGAGAAAAACGGGAATCGAACCCGCGGCTTCTGATATGACAAACCAGCACTCTAACCAACTGAGCTATTTTCCCACGCGTAATCAATGGCTACAAATAAATTATCTGCCGACAGAATTCTCAATCAGCATTAAAATGCCCATAAACTGGCTCAAACAAAACTATCGCAGATAAGTGGCCTAAAATAAGGAACAAAAGGCAAACTTATATCATATTAGCGTTTAATTTGAAACTTTCTATTTGCCATTATCCCAGCTATGTCCTTAATGAAATTTCGTATATTCCTGCACTTTACATCCCCTAAGACAGTTGGCTTAGAGGTATAGAGCAGGCAGCAAAATGCAAATGTTTGTTATGTCAGATCAAGCCAATTAACGCTTTCTCCATTCACCACATCAGCAGGTAGCCAATATCTGTTAATTGACGCCTTCCCGGCTTTTCTATTAGAACTTATGTCAAAAAAACCCTTTCCCCGGCTTCGTTTCATGGGCCAATCGTCTGAATTGACGTAGCCATACAATAGAAAATATTAGCTGCAAAGATACAATCGGAGAGTTCCCACATGACATAGAAACTTCCATTCGAAAAAATAAAACTGATACAAAAGCAAATTCCAATAAGGTCTTAGTTAAATAATCAGTCATGATTCCATTAATCCTATAATGTCAAATAAATGTTTTTTTTTTGCAATTAAGTCTAGCGATCAAATCGCATAAATTTCTTGATCTTAATGCTCTCAAGAAAATGACATAACGTATCCGATATCATTCCAGGCGGTACTCGTGCAGCAAAAGCATTTCATCAAAACCTTTGGGTCTAGTGAAGCCTGGATTATCCTTGTCTCTTAAAAAGCAGTAATACTATGCAATTTGATAGCAACTTTAGCGATTTCAATTAAAAACAACATGGACAGGCTATTAATATTTGATTGTTTAAGGCCTATTGGCTTTTATGCGAATCTGAATGGCTTTATCGGTGGGTTTTCGAGCCTTTCTAGCTGGTCTTTGGGCTTTTTTCGAATGAATGATTGTTTTCGTAATCGATTAACGGAATGGATTTGTAAACCATACGGAATCACTATTTACGGAAATAGGATAAGTAACTAATTTATGCAATTCCTCCGGAGAGATGGAATCTATCAGAGATACAATAGAGATTCACGATCGATTGGCTTCGGATATAGCTATAAAATCTTTACGTACATTCAGTACAACTAAACTATCTGGGATTTCGCGTGTTATCAATCCTTCAAAGCATTTCTACATCTTTAAGAAACGTGGACTGGAATGCGGGCGTTCTTCACGTCTCATATGTGTCCAATTGGTTGAGAAACCACCGATCCATTTGGAATTGATACAACTTGAATTAGTCTTTCCCGCCACTCTCTTTATCATGTCGTTATATAAAGAATCAGTATTCATTAACAATAAATGGCCATCTTTACAGGTAATGGATCCAAGCGCATTACGAGCAATCCTTAAGGATAAAAATGTTTTCTACAAATCCACAATAGCTCTTCCGTGCCGTTACTTTGTAATGGCAATTTCCTAATTTTTGTATTTTCCGTACAGCTTGTAGCCTTTATTTCAAGCAATTCTTGTATAGCTTGCATTCATTATTTCCCATTTCTTGTAAGGCTTGCAATGGCAAGAATTGGATTAGTAACGCTACAAATAGAATTAAGAGTTTCGGGTTAAACATTTCCAGTATTCATAAGTTATGTTGTCTAATTGTTGTCTTAAGCTTTCTTTCGTTAAGTAATTTCTGTGAAAATCGTAATTTCATTGCCGAACATCCCAAAGAAAGGAAAAATCAAAGAAAAACTCGCATCAGAGTTGTTTTTTTTCGTTTAATTACCACATAGAAATCTCTCTTCTAATTAATATTAATAATAATAGAATAATATTTGGGTATATAGCTCAGTTGGTAGAGCATTGGACTTTTAATCTAATGGTCGCAGGTTCAAGTCCTGCTATACTCAGAAGCATTAAAACATTAAATGCTTTAGGCAGATGGTACCGTCTAATGGAGATTATTATGCCATGATAATCTCCAATCCAGACCGCCCTTTTGTGAAAAAGGGCAAACATGAGCTCATCCCTTCGTTTAACCGCGATAAAGAAAACAAAAGATTCAAAAAAAACATAATGGCAAATCATTTTTTCCTTTGTTTCTTTTAGGGAGTGAAAAGACAAAAAATTGGTCAGGGATTTTCGGAAGAAAAAAATACTATTACTATCAGAATTTACGATGTAATTTTAATGTCATATAATGGAGGCTGACCTTCAATTTCATATCTAAATATCATTGTAGAATTATTTGCTTTTATCCATTAACGTCAGAAAGTTTAAATCGCCCAGCAGGTCATAAAAAACTTAGCTCAAGCAAAGCAAAGAAATAAACATTGCCAAACAAAGCAATAAAGCGCAAGGAAATAAAATGGTTTAAGTTGACTCAAATTAAAAGAATTGCAATTAATACCTTACTCGTCTATTCGTTTCTTATCCATTTTTGCCAATTAAATCAAATAACAAAATCCCATAAAACGAAGCAAAAAGTAGTTGCATTGGGCTCATTTTGAAATTTGATTCTATGATTTAAAACTATATAAATGTTAACTCGTTTGCGTAGTTTTTCATCTTTCAATTATACCTATCTATTTTTCTCCGTCTCTGCATAGCTATGGATACATATTTGGCTTTAGCGCTCCATTTACTTAGTTTATTCCGTTAAAACTTACTTTCTTTCAAATAAATACGAACTAACATGGCGAGAAAAATTTCATCCCTTTCCTCTATATCAATCACATAGTGAACTTTATGAGGTTACTTTCCAAAGGAATGGCTTCAAATTCTGAGAATGAGAAGATAGGAATTATTATGTTCAATAATGATACCGTCATTAAAAAAGAAGATATGGTTAAATACACTGGATTTTTTATGAATGTTCCTATGGAAAAAGCCATGTCAAGTTACATTTTTTTAGCATTGATGGCTCAATTGGATAGAGTGCCTGGCTTCGAACCAGGTGGTTAGAGGTTCAAGTCCTCTTCGATGCACACGCAAGACACATCGCTGTCTATTCTTAGTTTTGGCCCTCAAAAGCCTTAATTACTTTGGTTTACTTACTTATTAATCTATATGTCTATTCGATGCGAAACCAACGATTTCAGGTCCAGGGGCTTTTTTGTTTGTTTTTTACCTGTGCCATTAAGCATTAGGGATATTTGGTAGTTGATTTAATGTGGAAACAAGAAAGTAAACCTTTGTGAAATGAGGAAATTCAAAGCTAGCCCAATGCACATCGACAGGAAAGTTTGGTATTTTGACGTCGACTGTTTGTCTTTTAAAGGTACGTGAACTGGGTTTAGAACGTCATAGGACAGGCCCATATTCAGTGCAGGCGTTAAAGCAACTATTTGTTTTTTATGCCGTTCTAATAAATAAAAGAAAAGTAGTTTTTTAAAAACCAATCCTCTCGTACCCCTTAAGCAATGTGGCAGAGAACCTTTTTTGTTTATATAGTGTCTTGGCCGGGTGCTTGGATTTGGACCAAGCACGCTTCTCTAGCTTTCATAGCCTAGTCTGAGATTATACTGTTTGATACGAAATGATCGTTTCCGACTTGCAGACGTCGTATCTTCTTTTATTTCGTATCCGCTCTCTATATCCACTGGTTTATCTAGGCATATCGTCGGTTATTTTATTTCTATGCTTTCCTACCCACGTAACATTACAAAAGGTGCAGCAACGGCGACGATGTGACAGGATGGAGTTAGAGGGAAAGAGCTATGGAAGTAAAAAGAATTCCATTCCAAGGGAAAGAAAATATCAATAGCCTATCCTTTAAGCACTCGTGAGAAACCCATCTCTCCTAAAGAACACGTGTGAGAAATATTTCTTTTTAGCAATTTCGTCGTCTGTAAGGCTTTGACCATTCTATGCAACCACTAAAAAGCTCTGGAAACACTAGAGTATAAAAAGAAAACACCGAGATGAAAACATTCTCTAAGAACCACATCCCGTTCTTCTTAGATAGAGGATTCGCCTTATCCTACGCCATCATGTGAAAGTCGTTTTCATAGTTTAAGGATCCAACCGATTCTAGACAATCCCTTTCTATATGGCATAACATAAAAGGTGCTATAAAAGACACGTAACCAACCAAATTGCGTGAAATGGGTAAATTGATCCGGTTAGGGCTACCAAAGATTAGAGCTGGAGCATTGGGTTCAATCTTTGATTGTAAATCTCTAAGAAAATTTTCCTTACAACTTATAGAAATTGAAGAGAAATTTTGGGAAAGATTTAAATGCATGTGAAAAGGGGCTAATTGATAAGAGGTTGAGAAGAAATAAACGGACTGTGATAAGTGAGTTGAAGATATGAGAGATTAATGGAAAGTGGTAAGATTAAAAAAAGAGATACAAAATCATACGATAGCTTGCTAAGCAGTGCAGGGTCCACGGGGTTGCACATATTTGTACTAATAAGTTCAAAACAACATGATCGAAATCATAGGGTCTTGCACCGACCTTCATATTGCTTTGCTAGGCTGTGCGCATATAGTTTTAGAACATAGATGGTGTGAACCATAAACTACTGGATTAATGCATCAATATGACATTGATTTCTATTGTTTGAGATAAAAACTCATGAGCGAGGCTATCATACAAGAAAGTTGCATGGCTTTCGGGGTATTCAAGACTAGGCCCTCCCTCACAAGCTGCATCTGCGTGCTCAATTACCTTGCTGATCAACACTTGCTTTAATTGCTGACCTGCAACGCATGGGCGGAGAAGAAGAAGGAATGCTGGAAGAGTAAACTGTGAGGAGTGCTTCTCAAGATACTCACAAACGGCATGAAACAACAGTTTTTCCATGGATATAATCTTCCAACTTGCTCAGAAGATCTGTACTGAATTGTAAAACTAAAGAAATAGACCCATCAAAAGCATATAATTCCAAAAGCTTCATAGAATCCAATAAACCGTAACCTTCTAAGTCATTCACGTACTTCTCAACCAAGCGTTTACTAGTGCTTTTGAAAGGTTCCATATAGCTTTTATCAATCACTTTCTCCACGTTACTGCATTTGGCCACCATGACATCTTTGAAGACACAGGGACTAAACACACCATCACTTGCATTGTCTTTCAATACCAGCCTCATAGGTTTGGTTAGCCCCTATTAGAAATGTTCATCCTAATAGAATTAGGTATTCCATCAGGTAGTATCATTCGCTAATGTAATTCATTCTGCTTTCATGTCGGGATTGGTTCTTACTTGCATATCCCTATTCCACCTTATACCAAACGCTGATTTTGTAGCCGCCGCACAATTGCTCATTTATGTAGGAGCTATAAATGTTTTGATTGTATTTGCTGTAATGCTTACTGGTAGAACAGTAGGATCCAACTCCTATCCAACCAAAGAGTCTGGTATTACCCGGCGGCTTGCGCAACTCTTTTTGTATCACCAACCCTAAAACACAGAATGGTCTTACGATTACTTTTCAATTGATCAATCAAAAATTATTGAAGAGTTGGTTAAAAAAAGTGATATTAAACAGATCGGCTATGAATTATTAACAAAATTCTTGGTTTCTTTTGAACTTCTTTCTATAATTCTTTTAGTTGCTTCAATAGGAGCTATCACCGTGGCCCGTGAGGAACGAACGGACGTAATGGACAAAGGAGTTGTTACGCCTCCACCTTCCTCCCAGCATAAATCCTCATCGTGTCGATCAATGATAATTGGTTCAAAATTCTACTAATACTTGAATGATCAAGTTTTTTTGATACATCACGCTAGAGCACGAATTAATGTTAGGCGCCTATCCATTCCGTGTTGGTTTCTTCGGATTAATCACGAGTCGAAATATGGTGCGAGCACTCATGTGTATTGAGTTGATTTTCAATGCGGTTAATATGAATTTTACAGCATTTTCCAACTCTTTTGAAAGTCCACGATTAGAGGGAGAAATCTTTTCCCTATTCATAATAGCTGTAGCAGCCGCCGAAGCTGCCATTGGATTATCTATTGCTCTAGTAATTTATCGAAATAGAGGATTAATACGTATTGAGTTTATTGAAATGGTGATGAATCAATAGATATATTAAAAGAAATTACCGGCTTAATTCTAGATTTTTTGTTACACTTGACTGAGAGGTCTTTGTCAAACCCTCTATCGGTGAACTGATTCTTCTATTTAAAAGATTATGCTGCATCTGTCTCAATCTCCATTAATTAATCTGGTTAAACATCCCCATGCTGGCAATACCACAGGTCACATAATTTGGTAGTTGCTTGGGAAACGCGAGGCGAAAGGTTTGGTTTGCAAGAAAACACTTTCTTTAAGGGCTACAGCAATCGTACTTATCTAAAGCTAACGCTTCTCTCTGGCACTCACCTTTTATCTTCCATTGCTTAAGTTTTGTTCAATCCACAAACACACCCGGATTAATAAGGAATGCACCTGCCTTCACACCCTATAAAGAATAAGTTTTCTTATTAAAAAGGCCAGAACTAAACGATTATTAGAAATGGACCAGTACAGCCTCATAGGTTTGTTTAGCCCATACCCTGAAATGAGAATAAGAAACGGTCTGGTTAGTCCCTTTATTAGCTTTTCAGTTACATAAAGCGTTTCAGCCTTAAGTCGTTATTTCCTAGTTTTTGTTAAGTATGGTTTGCAGCACTAAAAGTTGGACTTGCAAAGCCAAAAGTTGGATTAGCAACACTAAAAGTTGGACTTGCAAAGCCAAAAGTTGAATTAGCAACGTTAAGATTAAGAGTTTCAGGTTAATCCCGTCAGCTAGCCTCGTATGTTTGGTTAGTCCTTTCATTAGCCCCAATGTTCATCTTAATGAGAATAAGAAACGGTTTAGTTAGTCCTTTTATTAGCTTTTCAGTTACATTTAGTTTTTTTGAGTTAATAGGAAAAGGCCAGAACTAAACGATTATTAGAAATAGACCCGTACAGCCTCATAGGTCTGGTTAGCCCCGGCAATACATAGCCCCAATGTTCATCTTAATGAGAAATTTTACTACTTTTCTATATTGGGAAATTGCTTGAAATAACGGCTACAAGCCATACAATGCAAAATTGCTTGAAATAACGCAATACAAAAATTAGGAAATTGCTTAAAGCAACGGCTACAAGCTATACGGAAAATACAAACAATTAGTAAATTGCTTGAAATAAAGGCTACAAGCTATATGGAAAACGTTGAAGCAAGGAAGGGCTGTAGCGGTAAAAGCAAGCGCAGCAAGCAAGCGAGGAGGCAGAACCTGCATTGCTCTTTCTAGCAGGAAGGCAGAAGCGTGCAGTTCCTCTTTCAAAATGCCGTTCCACAATTCAGCTAATTAGCGAATTATGAAGTGATTGGCCCAAAAGGTTCCAGCTTACGGATGCATTCAATCCAAATAGCTTCTTTCACCGAACCCGAAACTAATAAATGAACAAATCCGTAGCCTCGGAACGAAAAGATCCGTTTCTTTCGGCATACCTTTTATAATCTTATCCAAAACCATATATGCAAATCCATTTTCCACTGTCTTACAAAGTGTTTCCATACTTTTATGCTTTTATGTGGATTTAGGCCATTATAATAGAACTTATTTTAAGGCATCTTTTGGGATTCAATGGCACATTCAGTAAAAATATATGACACTTGTATTGGTTGTACACAATGTGTTAGAGCCTGTCCGACAGATGCACTGGAAATGATACCCTGGGATGGATGCAAAGCCAATCAGATAGCTTCTGCTCCCAGAACAGAAGACTGCGTAGGTTGTAAGAGATGCGAATCCGCTTGTCCAACAGATTTCCTAAGTGTACGTGTTTATCTTGGAGCTGAAACGACTCGCAGCACGGGTTTAGCTTATTAATTAGTTGTATCAAAGATTATTAGTCAAATACTACTTTTTTCTTTTTCTTATACCATTACCGATTCATACTCGAATCTTTATAAAAGATCTTGATATGAATCGGAATGATATGAGTCAGAATGCTGATCTGAACTTACCAAAAAACTTTCAAGACAATTAAATTATCACCCATGATGAGTAACGTACCTCGGCTAACGATAATCGTTCTCTTCCCAATTTTTGCGGGTTTCTTGATTCCATTATTTCTTCAGAGTGAAGGCAGTAGAATGGTCCGGTGGTACACCTTAGGCATTTGTACATTAGAATTTGCATTAATCACTTATATATTTTATTGCCATTTCCATATTCACGACCAATCCATTCAATTACTTGAAAATTTTAGTTGGATTGACTCTATTCAATTCCATTGGAGGCTAGGCATAGATGGGCTTTCCATGAGTCTGATTCTACTTACGGGTCTTGTTACTACTGCAGCAGTGTCGTCGGCTACTTTGGCCAGTCACTAAAAATACACATTTGTTTTATTTTTCAATGCTAGTTATGTATAGTGGTCAAATAGGACTATTTGCATCTCGAGACATTCTTCTCTTCTTCTTTATGTGGGAATTAGAATTGATCCCAATTTATTTACTTCTCTCTATATGGGGCGGAAAGAGACGTCTCTATTCGGCTACAAAATTCGTTTTATACACAGCTTAGGTTCCGTCTTTCTCTTAGTTGGAGCTATAGTTATGAGTTTTTATGGGAGTGGAACACCGTCCTTCAACATTCAAGACTTGATTGTGAAGCCATACCCCGTTTCATTGGAATTACTTTTGTACACAGGATTCCTAGTAACTGTAGCAGTAAAATTACCAATCTTTCCTTTTCACACCTGGTTACCGGATACTCACGGAGAAGCCCATTACAGTACGTGTATGTTGTTAGCTGGAGTGCTCCTAAAAATGGGTGGGTATGGATCAATTCGAGTCAATATGCAAATTCTATCTCAGGCTCATTCGAGAATTTCGTGGTGGTTGGTATTGATAGGATCAATCCAAATTGTTTATGCTTCTTTAATTTGTTCAAACCAATATAATCTAAAAAAAAGAATTGCTTATTCATCCATTTCCCATATGGGATTCGTAGTCATTGGAATAGGTTCTTCGACAGATACAGGTCTTGACGGGGCCCTCTTACAAATGCTTTCCCATGGATTGATAGGCGCAGCTCTATTTTTTTCCGCAGGAGCTTGTTATGACCGAACGCGGACCCTTTCCCTTGACCAACTCGGTGGAATAGCCATTTCAATGCCTAAATTATTCGCCATGTCTAGTGCCTTTTCAATGGCATCCTTTGCCTTACCGGGAATGAGCGGTTTTGTATCCGAGTTATTAGTTTTTCTAGGAATAGTTACCAAGACAACTTATTCCCCCTTTTTCAAAATACTGGTGACTGCAATGGAAGCAACCAGTATAGTATTAACCCCTATTTATTTATCATCAATGTTGCGTAAAATATATTTTGGCTATAATAAAGTTAATTACTTAGACTTGTCCCTAAATGATATTGGACCAAGAGAAATTTTCATTTTGATTTGTTTTTTATTACCGATTCTGGGTATCGGTTTGTACCCCAACATGATTCTACCCGTGTGGAACAGCCAAGTAGTCACTGTTTTTCCTTGATCGATAATTTCGCGATGAAAGGTGTTGTATCATTTTCATTTTTTTTTATCTATTACTATTTAATCAATAAAATAGAGGATAAAAATTTTGTTAAAAAATGTTTATATATGGAAAACTTTGATGGGGAATCCACTTAACTTAGGATTCCCCATAAGATTTCCTATATATTCTTTTTAGCATACTATGCTTTTGCCAGTGCCCATCTCATTGTTACTGCCACGTAGCATCCTCACCTGTTTACTGCTCGCATTCAATTTTCACACAAAACTCTTTTGTAACCAGATCAGATTATTGAATTAATCAAATTATTTGATTAATTCAATAATCTGATTAATTCAACCTTTTTCACTGTTTCTAAACTAACCAGCCGTAATTATGCAAACCAATTCCCAATAGATTAACCCCTAAGAAACGGATCCAAACCAAGAGAAATCCTATGGATGCTATTGCAGCGGGTACTTGCCCTCTCCAACCATTAGTCATTCTAGCATGAATATAAGTAGCATATATTAACCGAGTCACCAGTGCCCAAGTCTCTTTAGGATCCCAGCTCCAATAAGATCCCCATGCCTCGTTAGCCCACACTGCCCCGGACAGAATACCAATAGTTAAAAGAGAAAATCCTAAACTAATCATTTGGTAGATCCATTGGTCCATCCGATTAACCAACTGGTACTTACCTAGGTTTAGAAATAATTGAAAAAAAGATTCTTTTACAGCATCATTTTTTGTTCCTATTGGTTTGAAAAAATCCTGGGCTATACACCAAGTGGATATCAAATGAATAGTATTGCGGTTGAAAGCAAGTACGGAACATTCTTTTTTGGAACTGGAATAAATAATTGATAGAGACACTGCTAGCAAAGATCCACGTAACAGGGTTGCGTAATTCAATGACATCATACTCACATGCATTACTAACCAGTGCGACTGCAAGGCGGGTATCAACCGTGTCTGTCGTTCCATCCCCCCGGGAAGACCTGAAGTTGCAAATCCATGGATCAATGTGGCACCCGATGCTGTAACTGTGCTTGACCAACCATCCCGATCTTTAAGAGCAAGAATGAAATAAATTAAGGAAGAACTCCATGAAATGAAGATAAGTGATTCATATAAGTTACTTAGTGGCAGGTGTTTAGAATCTATCCAACGAGTAATCATAAGGGCAGTTGTGCACGCAAAAGCGATTACCATGCTCTTATGACTGAAATTTCTTTCAAGCTTTTTAGATTTGCCAATTGAATAGACCCATTCAGACAAAGTAGTGAAGAAAAGCATGAACAAAGAAATATAAGCAAATATTTTTTCTGTATCAGTGTGCATCGTGTCGATAAAGAATTCTTGATATTTTCATTTTTGTTACTCAATCCATATTTAGGTATCCATTGTATTCATACTCTGAATTTATACTCAGTTGAATTTATTAGCAAATAGATTTTTATGGTATTCCTCACTAATCAATAATTTTTATAGATTCCTTCATTTCTCCGATCCGTACTCGGTAACGAGCCAAAGAATCTCCTTCTGTTTGAAATTGGATTTTCCAGTCCGATTCGTCGTAGCATTCGTAATGATCCACTTTTCTTAGATCCCATTGAATTCCCGAACCTCGTAGCATTGGACCTGATAATCCCCAATTGATAGCCTCTTCTCTTGCGATGAAACCGATTCCTTCGACCCGTCTAAGAAAGATTGGGTTATTCGTAATGAGTCGTTCGTATTCGTTAATTTTTGGTAGGCAATAGTGACAAAATTCTAAGCATTTGTCTACCCACCCGTAGGGTAAATCTGCGGCTACCCCTCCGATGCGAAAATAATTGTGCATCATTCGCATACCCGTGGCAGCTTCAAATAAATCATGAATCATTTCTCTTTCTCGAAATGTGTAAAAGAAGGGGCACCAACATCTGCCATAAAGGGACCCAACCATAATAAATGGGAAGCTATTCGGCTTAATTCAAGCATAATCACTCTGATATAACTAGCTCTTCTAGGTACTTGAATATTCGCCAACTTTTCTGGCGCATTCACGGTTACTGCTTCCGTGAACATAGTAGCTAAATAATCCCATCTTGTGACATATGGAAGATATTGCAAAATCGTTCGGTTTTCAGCAATTTTTTCCATCCCTCTGTTCTTCATCGAAAAATCAAAAAAAATTGAAATTGATCCTGGCTATGATGGTCTATATGTTGATGGACTGTTTCTATATCTTACCAATAAATAAGTTAATGGACTGTTTCATAATGTTCAACGTGTTGATGGACTGTTTCTCTATCTCATAATACTTACTAATAAGCTGTTGATGGATATGTATAACAATGTGAAAAAGGGATAAGAAAGAACCAAAGGACATTTGTTTTTAAAGAAAAAGAAGAAGATCCAATGCATTGGTTATGGTTTCGGTAAATGCATTGTACCATATTTCTTTCTTAATAAAAAAAGATGTTTCTAATTAAACTGTTTATAAGAGTTAAATGGGACAAATACATTGGTTATGGTTTCGGTAAATGCATTGGCTATGTTTTTGATAAATGCATGGGTTCTGGTTTCAGTAAATATATTATCTATGGTAAATGCATAGGTTCTGGCAATGATAAAATCATATCAAATATGTCTTTCATATAGTCAATCTTATTTGAAAGTAAATACATCGTTTTTTAAATGCATTGGTTCCGAGGAAAGCACTAGTTCAGGAGACTATATCAAAAACCAATAAGGAGAAAAGCCACTAAAAAACCAATAAAAACAGTTGTAATGACTATCGTACTTACCTAAAGCGTTAGCTTCTCGTCAATTCCTTCTATTTTCAGCCATACTTTACTCTCCTGCAATGAATCCTTTGGTTTCCGGTAGATGGAAGATCTGCATGAGCGATACAAGAATTCTTGTATAATAACAATCTTTGGTATCCGGAATGTAAGATGATTCGCCTTGCCAGTGGCCGTTCCGCTTACGGTTGTTAGTAAAAGCTAATAACTTACTAAGAAATCATCATCAACCTGCCTCATATGGCAGAAATTCACTAAAAAATTGGGCTTGATCCTGGCCCAGAATGAACGCTAGCGATATGCTTAACACATGTAAGTTGGATGTCATTTCTGTTCCAGTTTTATGGAATAATTGAAAAAAAAGTAGCAAACGGGTGCGTAACGCGCAGGAATCTGCCAAACAGTTCGGGCTAGATCCCGAAGCAACGCAAGCAATAAAGCTATGCGAGAAGATAATAAAGCGCTGTTTGATGAGCCTACGTAGTATTAGGTAGTTGGTTGGGTAAAGGCCAACCAAGCCTACGATGCTTAGCTGATCTTTTCGGATGACCAGCCACACTGGGACTGAGATACGGCCCAGACTCCGCCGGGAGGCAGCAGTGGGGAATCTTGGACAATGGGCGAAAGCTTGAT
Organism: Lygodium microphyllum; assembly: GCF_053477565.2. Classification (NCBI taxonomy): domain Eukaryota; kingdom Viridiplantae; phylum Streptophyta; class Polypodiopsida; order Schizaeales; family Lygodiaceae; genus Lygodium; species Lygodium microphyllum. The sequence goes on from NW_028229525.1 coordinate 1,184,790, forward strand.
CCAGCAATATCGCGTGGGTGAGTGAAGAACGTCGCAAACGCGAGGAATGGCAATACCGCTTGTAAAACCCTTTCGTCAAGTGTGCGATGGTGACAAAACTTAAAGAAGAAGCCCCGGCTAACTCCGTGCCAGCAGCCGCGGTAAGACGGGGGGGGCAAGTGTTATTCGGAATGACTGGGCGTAAAGGGCACGTAGGCGGTAAGTTAGGTCGAAGGTTAAAGACGCCAGCCCAACTGGCGGAATGCTTACGAAACCAATTTACTTGAGTGAGATAGAGAAGAGTGAAATTTCGTGCGTAGGGATAGAATCTGGAGATACACGAAGGAACGCCGAAGTAGCGAAGGCAGCTCTTTGGGTCTCTACTGACGCTAAGGTGCGAAAGCTTGGGGAGCAAACGGGATTAGATACCCCGGTAGTCCATGCCGTAAACGATGAGTGTTCGTTTTTGGTCTGCGGATCGGAAGCTCAGCTAACGCGTTAAACACTCCGCCTGGGGAATACGGTCGCAAGACTGAAACTCAAAGGAATTGACGGGGGCTTGTACAAGCGGTGGAGCATGTGGTTTAATTCGATACAACGCGCAAAACCTTACCAGCTCTTGACATAGAAACACTTGGCGTATGCACATTTGACATATGAACTAGTGTACTTGTTCTTAACGGGATAAGATAAAAATTCGTACAGGTGCTGCATGGCTGTCGTCAGCTCGTGTCGTGAGACGTTTTTGGTTAACTCCTATAACGAGCGAAACCCTTGTTTCATGTTGCTAAGACATGCTGTTTACAAAGGATCCATGCCGTCTTTCATCAGCAGCCGTACAGCTCAATGGTTGCTTGAGATCGACGGTATTCTTTTTATTGGGTGTTGCACTCATGAAAAACTGCCCGTAGTTTTACTATGGAGGAAGATGGGGATAACGTCAAGTCCGCATGGCCCTTATGAGCTGGGCTACACACGTGCTACAATGGCAATTACAATGGGAAGCAAGGCCGTAAGGTGGAGCGAATCCGTAAAGATTGTCTAAGTTCGGATTGTTCTCTGCAACTCGAGGACATGAAGTTGGAATCGCTAGTAATCGCGGATCAGCATGCCGCGGTGAATATGTACCCGAGCCCCGTACACACCGCCCGTCACACCCTGGGAATTGGCTCCGCCTGAAGCATTGAGCAGGGATCACTTATTAGTAAAGTGCATTATGCTTCCGTTAAGTGTAATTCACTTTAGTTTTAAAGGTGTTTCCGCTACATATTATGGTTGGGTCAGTAACTGAGGTGAAGTCGTAACATGGTAGTCGTAGGGGAACCTGTGGCTGGATGGATTCTTCCAGAAAGATGAAGATACAAGCTAAAAATCTCATATATGCGTTAATTAGCCTATTTTTTATCTGTTATTTTAATGATATTTTACTAGTAGCTAAAGGGCATTTTTGATGAAATCATTGTGGCCATTGTTTGTAGCTCAAGGAAGGAACCTTGCCAAGGAGATCCGGATAGTCCTGCTAGAAATAAGTTTTTAAAAAGCCCACATTACGCAAATGGGTTGGCTGAAAGCTAGCCTACGAGCTTTATAGTATGTACATAATGTGGCTATGTCATATGGTTAAACGATCTGCCATCTGCGAAATTAGGATCCTGGCACTGAAAAAAAAAGTATTGGCTAGTTGCTTAATCCATGCATGACTATATAAAATAAGGAATCTCCGATAGTAAGTTTCATATAAGGCTATAATAAAATTGCCCCCATTGTAGTTATCCATGGGTTGCCTCCATGTAACCGTGGGGCAAATTGAGAGGAAACAAAGCAGCTTAAAATTTTCTCTCAAAGAAAACCTCGTAACATTCCCAAAATGTGAAACCTAGACGGTACCTGTTAAGTGGTAGAAATAGGGTCTCTAACTCAAAGGGGAGCCACTATTACGTACTTGAAAAAAAGGGTATTTGCTTTGACGAATTTGTTGTCTCTTATTATTACACATGCTCGGTAAATTAGTTTTCAAATAACTAGGTAAGGGAAACAAAAAAGTATGTCAAAATCACGTATATGGAAGCGATACGAAAAAGGCGTTATGGCCTTAAAAGCACTCCCTAACCCAGATTCAGACCGATAAGTGAAAGAGAGTAAGTTGAAATGATATGAATAAGGGATACTCCTGTGTGTGTAAAAAAAAGAGCGTTACTTTCCGTTACGATCGTTTCGGATATTCCTTAAAGCTGATCTACGCATAAGAGAAACCAATGATTTAGACTATAAAAGATAGATCGGGTGAAAACATGCCGTCCTAACGTAGCCAAAAGTTTTGTCATTTCGCATTACATAGGGTATGCCATTTCGATATTTTATTTCTGTATATAAAAGGATAGCGGTTGATTAGGGCCTTTATTTAGACAGCTGATTAAACAGAGCATTGTTTAGGATGTAACCCCATTATAGCTTCGAGCTGTGTACAAAAGGTTCTTAACCTTATTGTTTGTTAACATTGAAATGAAGTTCCTTAGCGTTGGCCTTTTCGATGTAACTTTATTGACATTTATTAGTTATGAGCTTATAGGCTTAAAAGATATTAAGCTTGGTCACAGCAACGGATACTGGATTATTACTTTTATGGCTATAGTATAGCGGAGTTGTTGTTGAGCTAGCTTATTTGAAACAATACTTTTGTTTCATAAAAGCTATTAGCGACCTTTAAGCAGGCAAGCAAATAGTATTTCTATTAAATCACGTAAGAGACCAATAATCACTTTCCCGGTTGAAACCACTGGCTTGAACATAAAAGCATATGATGACAGAAACAATTAGGCTCTGCTCCATATCTTAACCATTTATTGGTTGCCATATTAGTAACTTAAAGTCGGTATGGTTAAAGATACTGTCTTGTCACTTTGGTTCCATAATTTGAAGTTCTGGTTGTGTCTAGCGTATCATTAGCGTTGAATCTAATTTCAGTGGTCATAGTCGCTTAGGAGCGGACTCGAATCACTTACTTAAAGATTTTCAGTCTTTTGCTCTAACCAACTAAGCTACCTAAACTGCTATAGGAATGGCAGACAAACCATTGATATTATTATCTAAGATTACTCAACAAAGCATGTATTAATGATTAAAGCTAGCCAAATAGGTTATGAAGTTGGTTTATGAAAAGGACTTTAAGTTCGTTCCATTGCTTGTGACAAATTGATCGAATTGATAGTGCGCTATGGGCTTATAGTTTGAATGGTTAAAACGTGCCGCTCATAACGGCAATATTGTAGGTTCGAATCCTGCTAAGCCCATATTTGTGATGGAAGCTCAATTTTTTCGTCTCTGGCCTTGCCTTTTTTTTTGGGTTACCTTTCTATGGAGTATCGCCAAGTGGTAAGGCATTGGTTTTTGATACCAACAAGCAAAGGTTCGAATCCTTTTACTTCAGCTCTGTACGACTATTATTTGTTTCAAAGGGTTATCATTTACCAAAAGTGTAATTTGTCCCTTTCCGCAATTCCTTTAGGCATGAAAGTTAAGAGGTTTCGTTTTGCCATATTATTGGCTTTATTTCTTAGAAATGTAGAAGCTAAAGGGTTAATGCATATTTGTCTATAAGTTAAGGTATTGGTTTTAGTTAGCAAAACCATCCGATTTGCCTGGCCAATAAGGATTTCATACAAAAAAACTACAAACAATAAAGGTAAAATAAAGTCAATTATCCACCCCAAAGGGTTAACTCCGTTATCACATAAAAAAATAAACAAGTTGCAAATATGCCACTACGAACAGCAAACAGACACGACTACAAAAATTAGAAAAAACCTGTCATCCACGATATAGATGAAGTATAATAGAATCCCTTAAATCTCTGAGTGAAGTATTTATATCCGTTAAGTTTTGACGAATTCCTATTCCTAACTCATTATTCTCAAGGAGAATTATATCTATAGGTATTTTCTCTATTTTTGCATATAAATCTGTTGTGTTTTGATAAATAGAATTGTATTCGCGTAGAAGATATTTCGGGACGGGTTGATAACATGACCAACTTGTAAACTCTTTTCAATAGATTCAGAATCCATGAGAACCCGACTAGCTAAACCATTTCAATCAACAAAGATTTTAGCTTTATTTTTATCTTCTGCAGTTACTTCTATAATATTTCCGATTGCCAAATTTCTTAACTATTAGATCATTTGCCAACTGAAGCCATTCTCTAATCCCTTGATAATGTTGGCCAGTAGCCATGATATTCTCATAGTTAAGAAAAAGACAAAAAGCATTATGAATAACATCTGACCATTCTTTATCATATATTTTGATAGAATTATATATTTCTAAAATATTAATTAATTTCTGACAGCAAGAAAGAGAATTCATGTTATTCATTAAATTCTTTGGTTTATATGCATACAGTCCCGCGGGGAGGCAAAGCCTGCCCCTTCAATAGAAGCTTTAACAACAATGCCTTATATTTGCTTGTTTCAGCGTATTTTGTGGATAGTTTCTCAGAAATCTATAGCATTCTGTTGGAACACATCCTGTCTTTTAACCTTCGTAGTTCTATGCATAGTTGATATTATAGCTCCAATCATGGCTACTAACAAAATAAGACTAGACACTGGAAACGGGACCAGATAATTGGTATAAAGTAAATTGCCCAATGCTTGCAAATTTGTCCAGCCTTATATCTTTTCAGCATACACTGTATATCTTGGATAGATTGTATTTGAATGGCTAGATAATACTGGGATGTAATCATTATCTAGAATGACAAAGATTTCTAACCGAGAAATTAATCCAATAGTACCACCTACCGGTAAATAGCGCAATATATTTTCATGAATTTCCGCTATTTTAATGTCTAACATCATCACTACAAATAAAAATAATACGGCAATAGCACCTATATAAACTATTGAAAAGATCATAGCAAAGAACTCAAGACCTGACAAAAGTAGTGAACCAGAAGTGTTGCAAGAAACGAGGATGAGAAGGGAAACGGAATGGACAGAGTTTCTAGCACATATGACCATAATAGTAAAAACTAAACTCAAGCCCGCAAAGACGTCAAAAAGTAGCATGGTTTTTTCGTTTATTTTTATTATCATATATTAATGACGGTTTGTTCTTATGTCAAATTTGACCCTAAAGATTTGGCAATCACGTAGTAGCACCAAGCTTATCATTACTTGGGGAAGACCCGATGCGATAAGGATACACAATCGAACGCCAAATTGATTTGCATAACCGCAAATGGCAAGCCATCCGGGCATGTTCCATTTGGTGATGGCGGTTGTTCAGGACTGGTTTCCTTTATAGCCGAAAGTTCTCCAAAAGTATGAAAAGCCGGAGGACTTTATATCATCCATTCCAGTGTGGTTGAATCTTATTCACCAGCCCGAGGACTCGAAGCACACTTGTCTTCGCTACTCAGAGTTTTAAGAACAACTACAAAAAGACGAAAGATCCCCAATACAAAGACATAAAAGCCAAAACTACTTAAAGCATTCCATTCGCCGTAAGCATCTGGATAATCGGGAATGCGACGGGGCATACCCGAAAGCCCTAAAAAATGCATTGGAAAAAAAGTCATATTTACACCTTTATTCTATTTATTGTGTTTGGTTCTTTGCATTTTACATTCCATTTTGTACCCTTTTTAAAGCCGCTCCGTAAAAGAAAAGTCTCCCCTCCTGTGTTGGCTGAAGTAACGAAAGTCACTTTGGACTCTCAAAAATGCGCGAAAGTCTCGAAATTCTCTTTCAATTATGAAGGTTCCTTTGACAAAAGAGTGGTGGCGATTGAAGAGTGAAATTCTATCCAATTTCTCTATACTTTGACGGGATAATGAGTAGAGATCATCATAGCAAGTTTTTCAAAAAATTTATACATAATGCGCCCCCGTAAGACGCTTCGCGTCAAATAAGTAACATATGTCGACTCTTGAGTCGGGAAAGATCTTCCAGATTTGTTCTCATTCCGTGTATTTACGCGTTTTTAACCACAAAAGTTCTCTATTGCTGATTCAACATTCCCGATTGAATTAGGAGATGCCTTTGAGATTACAGTAATTTCATGTGGTTTAGGGACTTCCAAGATATGATTGTAATTAGTTTTTGATGGCGAATCTTAACACGATGCATTTTCATAATAGGAACGAAGTATACTTAGGGTAAGCGTAAGGAAGCTCTTTTTATTTCGTTATTTATGTAAAAATTGTAATGCAAAATAGATCATCCGCTCTAAAAGCGAGCTCTTATCGCCCCGTTCACTATGTGAACGGAAGAGCCGGGAATAAAGGTTAACTATCTAATTCCTTTATAATAACTTGAAAGCAGCTGAGTCTCTTTGAAGACCAGTTTACAGTTGAAAATATGGCAATGACAGTATTACGAGGTTTAATCGTTTATATAATATTACTTTATTTGGAAAATTTCTTACCTTGCTGTTCAAAGTCCTAAAAACAACGGGCCCTTTCTATCTAATTTAGATTAGGTTTTGTCGTCTTTTCCGATCTGGATAAAAGGTCATGAGACGAGTGGTCGAATAGTTTGGTTTGCTAAAAAAGGGATTCTATCCGGATCCGTTGGTAAAGTTTTTTAACCTAATCGATAGGTTACATGGCTTGCCTGCTATTGAGCCGGCCAGAGTGGCGTAATATGAAATCTTCTTAGTTCACGTAAGCGAATTCTCCCATGAACCAATAATATCAATAGCGTAAGAGCTTAACATGTCGACAAGCCATTATGATGTCTTTTAGTCGTCCCGTATATACATGGATATATAGAGAAGTTGCTTTTTATGATCATCCTAAGGCGAATTGCCTTTTTTTGCATCATTGTTTAGTTGATAAAAGTGTATCGGAATGCACGGCACGATTTGCCATTGAAATAAAAAACAGAAAAGGCTTTTTTTTTGATCCGCAGCTGTCGTCAGTAGTTAAGCAAAGGTTTTTCTTTTTGTCCTTCCTGGTGCAGAGCAGGGCAATTGGTTTGCTTCTGTTCCGTTAGACGCATAATCCAAGCATACGTTTTTGCCAGACAAAACGAACTGCCATAGATATCGGGAGGTGATAAAAGGAATTCATCAAATAAATAACATGAGCGTTTCTCGAGAACATCCCTATCATTTGGTTGATCCAAGTCCATGGCCTTTATTGGGTTTAATAGGAGCTTTAGCTAGTACCACAGGTGCGGTTATGTATATGCATTCATTTACGGGAGGTGGAATATTTTTGAGTCCTGGTTCGGGATCAATCATGCATACTATGCTTATATGGTGGCGCGATGTTGTACGTGAATTTACCTATGAGGGACATTACACCAAAGTGGTATAATTAGGACTTCGTTATGGCTCTCTTTCGTTTATTGCTTCGGAGGTTATGTTTTTTTTAGCTTTTTTCTGGGCCTTTTTTCATTCCTTCTTAGCGCCCACGGTAGAAATTGGAGCTATTCGGCCTCCTAAAGGGATTGAGGTCTTAGACCCTTGGAGAATTCCTTTTCTAAACACTATTATTTTATTGTTCTTTGGAGCTGCCGTAACTTGGGCCCATCACGCTATACTTGTGGGTTTAAAGTAAGAAGCGATTTACGCTTTAGTAGCTACTGTTTAGTTGGCTTTGGTTTTTACTGGGTTCTAAGGGATGGAATATTATGAAGCACTTTTTACCGTTTCCGATGGTATTTATGGTTTTACTTTTTTTTTAGCTACTGGGTTTTATGGATTTTATGTTATTATAGGGACCATTTTTTTAATAATATGCAGTATTCGTCAATATATGGGTTATTTTAGCCCCTCACATCACTTCGGTTTTGAAGCAGCTGCTTGGTATTGGCATTTCGTGGACGTGGTTTGGTTATTTTTATTTGTTTCTATTTATTGGTGGGGAGGTTTCTAAAAAGGCATGGGCCTGGCCTCGCCATCTTCTAAACGAAAGAAAAATAGCCACTAAACCTGCTTAACAAAACAGAAACGCTTCGCTTTCCAAATTTGGCAAACTATCACAATATTTGCTCAAAAAGGAAGGGTTTCCTTAATTAAAAAGGGGGTGACCCTTATGGGCTATTTTTTGGTATGATCAATTGATAGAGAACTAAATACGGGCAAAAATCCTTTGCGACGAGTAACAATAAGATTCTTAAAGAAATCAACATCCAATGCCGTGTGACTTCATGGTGGACATAATCTACTAGAATCTCTTCCATCCCTATATGAATATGCCAGAATAAAAGAATATTAAATAAGATCAAACTAGAAATATTGGTTACTATAAAAAATGGGGCTAGACAAGCTGCAGTGCCTTTCTAAACAAGCCAATGGTTCAAGGGCGCTCTATGAACCTCCATCGTTTCTTTGCTGTATCTATGTGTCTACGCATTTTCACTTATTTGCACGCATCTGAGCGAGGGTAGTTTATCATTGGTTTTTATCTTATCAAGGGAAAGCATAGCCTTTTCTGATAAGATAGTTTCATATTAAGACTTTTCTTTGCTCCATCAGGGGGAAGGGGAGGACTTGAAGAGATCCTGCCCCGCCCATATAACCCAAATCAACAATCGATAGAAAATAGGGATCATTCTCGTCCATAGCTGATTTCTATAAAATATATATTTGCATAATGATTTGTCTGTTCCTTTGTTGTGCCTATTATTAGTTTAATAGAGTGATTTTTTTCATTCTGCTTTTCTTTTACAGCAAGCAAATGTCAGCTAACAAATTACTTATTTTCTATGGAAAAAACTATGCTAGGTTGGCCAGGAAAGCTGGCAAATTCTGCACCCACTGGAAAGCGAAAACAACTTACTATTTTGTCTCATTCTCAAAGGCAGGAATGCTCTTGAATAGCTACCGGTGCTTTCAACTAAAGTTCCATTTTTTAATGCAACAAAGCATATACCGTTTGTTCATATAGCGGTGCACAATGTTTTATCATCTCATTTAGAAATGATTGCGCAATCATTTCTGTATTTGAACGCAAGCCAGACAATAATAGTTCATGTTATTCCTTGGATTCAAACCATAAAGTTTCCTAAATAGTAAGAAAATGCTACAAATCTGTTTAAATGGCTTCGCTTCTTGCCTCGGAAGTGGTTTTAACAAAGTTGCTTAAAGTATTTTAACAAAAGAGAACAAAACCCACTAGACGAACGACAACCGATATTTCCTCATCGTACATCGATATTCATCCCGAACTCAAAACACTGAAAATTAAAATGGCAAATAAAAGCAACTCGCGCGTAAATTTCGCTTATATTCCTTTGCCCTTTTTCCTCTATTTCCGATATTCATGAAAGTTTGCTGGCGAGCTAGCGGACAGAGAAAAGGACAAGCTTATTTTTAGACTCGTTTCGAGGTAAAAGGTTCGCAAAAATGCAATAGCATTTATTGCGCCGGCAAAAACGATACGGAAAGCAACAGTGTTTCATTCAAAAGGGCTCTGAGTGCATATAAAGCTTCTAGCCTTAGTCAGACAAATAGATTGGCTAGGGTTGCTGAAAGCGAAAGTGCCTAGCTTTCATTTCGCTTAATAAAAAATAGAAATAAAAATCCGAATGTAAATAAGATTTGTCAGTATTAGAAGTTTAGGTAAACCTTTTTTTTTTGGCTTCCATTACAAGAAAAATACAGACTAGTAATAAAGCCGAATTCTCGTTTTCAAATTATTGCCCGCCATTGTAACATTTAAGCAGAAAGTCATAAGTACAAATGCACCGATTATGTAAAGTGTTTAGCTCTTGTCCACAGAAATAAGTTCTGTTTCGTTTCTAACAGCGCTAACGCATTTAAAGCACTCTCTGTTACTATAAACACATTTTAGTTACGCCTAGGCCTCATGAGTTCACTGAAAGCACGTTCTGTCCTTGTAGATGTACCGGTTGAGAAGTTAGGCAGAAGGCTTTTATGGTGTTTGGTTTGCATTATTAGAACCGAAGGCAACCTCGTGAAATTTTGTGTTTGTGCCATTTTATTAAAAATGTTTATATGGCGATAAAGTAAGGTAAATAAGTGGAAACGAGAGTACGGATAGATTGTAATGCTCCCGGATACACGTTGGAAAAACCAGCTTTTAGGCCTTATTCTTGCTTATTTGCAAATATACGTTGTAAAAAACCAGCTTTGCTAGCCTTATTATTGTCGACATTACTTTTGTTGATTAGCTGGCCGATCTTATTTTCTGCAAGTAAATTTTTGTTACTGTCTTCTGCTGTTGGATTGAACTGATTTAACATCGGTATGTAGAGGACCAGAACATGCCATTGAGGCAAAGATGAGCGTTCATCTCAGAAAGTTCATATGATTTTGTTCAATAAATCTACATAGTTTAATGACTTAAACCATTACGGATAGAAGGATTTGAACCTTCATGACTAAAGCCACCAGAACCTAAACCTAGCGTGTCTACCAATTTCACCATATCCGCAGGCTATCTATGCAGTAATAGCTAATAAGAACCTAAACTTTTGTTCATTAGATAGGACCAGCGCTTTAAACAAAAAAAAAGTTAATGTCTCGTCCCACGCGCCAGCGCTGCCAGAAAAGTTGAAATACTATCTCAGTCTCCTTGACTGACTCGTTTGTTAGCCTATTAAGAAAGAAAACGCTATGTAAGCCTTTAGAAAAGATAACTTCGTTCATAAACGACGCAAAGCACTCTTAGGAGTAAAGGACAAACTGCATGAGAATGCCAACTTATTTGTATGCAGCATAATTGTGAATGGAGAAGGATTTGAACTTTTGGTCTTTTTACAAATACCTTGATTTTCAAGATCGCTCAGACATCCATTCCTTGTATTTCGCCAAATCTTGCACTTAAAATTGGCCATAATTGACTATACTGTCAGATAACCATTCTAATGAAAGTATATAGGAACAAGCTTTAAAGAAAAAAAGAAAATAGCGTTCTGTCAATCGAATCAAATCCTTTCCTAGCAAAGCGAAAGAAGTTAACAGGTCTTTTTCGCCATTCAAGATCCCACAATAGCCAGGTCTGTTATTGAACTTATTGCCCTGATTTAATGGCTGGATTGTTTGCTTAGTTTCGGGCACTTTGCTTCTGGTTTAACTGAAGCACTTATGTAAGTTTTATTACTATTACCTTATTATGTATTTAATTTTTGGTTTTTTATGAAACGAGGTTTACATTAAGGACTAAGTGAGTAGCAAAGGATGCTGCTTACTTTAAAGTTATTGGCTTTGGCGTTGCAATTAGTTTTTAATTTACTGTAGCTACTATTTTTTCTGTTAATGTGTTATTGTTTCTTGAAACTTTTTCCTATCCTCCTTTTAATTTTCTCCAAGCTATTTTAGTTCCCATTCTCGTTTTACATCTTTTAGCTTGCTTAGATCTTTTTACAGTAGCCTGGTTTTTGTTAACATAAAAACTTAAGATATGATTGTAAAAAAACTATTTCCTGATGCAATTACAAAATTAATTGTGTTGTTTTCGTCAGTTGCCAGATTTTTTATTTTGTAAATTAGCTAAGGATACGCAAACCATTTATACCAATTGAGGCATAGAAAAGAGATTTCAGCAGATACCTTAAATATGGCACATACGCACGCATGGAAACCAAGTGAAACAAAAAGGGTTTTGTTATAAATTAAAGACTTCCTCCCAACACTCCGAAATAAGCTACTAAAAGCAAACAACCACATTCGATTCCTTTGTGGTCGGTCTGAGAGAAGTGCCGAATGAAACTAGAATATCCCTATCCATTGACGATTCAATCCCTTATTATTTTATCTCTTCTTTGTTATTGCAATAGATTAATCATCCGTGTCGATAGAACTTGTAAAGGATCTACTTCATTTCCTTTCTGTCTCATAAAAAATGGAATCAATGGGTTATTTATATACGTTTAGGGACATCTGTTTTTGAAAACATTACCTGTAGCAAAAATAACATAAAGTTATTTGCTTGCACAGCGAGCATAAGTTTCTTAATTTCAAACTACTAAGTGAAGTGGTCTTAAACCAATTAATCGTTACAGAAGATCTTGTAGCTGTCCTTGTGGTTGGATGTTGGGGGAATAGTTTAACATGGTAGAACACTGGTCTCCAAAACCATTGGTTAAGGGTTCAAGTCCCTTTTCTCTCGAGCACCCAATTCAGCAGATAATAGTATCTGATCGGATATGAGCTACATAGTGTAAAGAAACAATTAGCGAAGATCTTCTAATGCCTAGCTTAATTGGATGAAGTGTAACTGCTCACTTTTTTTAAAAAAAAAGTGAACCTATATGATGTAAGATAAGCAAAAGTACATTAAAGTATAAATTGATCAAATTTATTTATCCGCAAAAACATAAACTAGAAAAGTATGTTGTTAATTCTATACCATAAAAGCAGAATCATAAATTAACTTTTTATCATGATTTTATTGCATCCATTCGTTTGTTAGTTATCCTTTGTGGTTTTTGTTGCATTGTTATCTTAAAATCTTTTTTTTGTGGTTTCCGCTGCATTGCTATCCCAAAGTCTTCTATCCGTTGTCATCTTGATGCGTCCATATGGTGTATTAGTTCGAATGTTAAACACAGAATAAGTTAATGAAAAGAACGCTTTTTCAATAACTGGCTCATAACGGTGAAACCAGCTGTTTCTAAGAATAATGGCCATACCGTGGGAAGTCGTGAAAGCTTCTCTCCCTTTGTTGCAGTCGAGTGTTTCAGCCTTCAACGAGAAATAAAGCGGGTCGAGTCTTGAGATGAAAGCAGGTCAAGTTCGGTAGGAACCTCGATTGGCTAACGTCAACCCAAACAAAAATACGCCAGGAAAACCAACACTTAAACAGTCCAGGATCCCACCGGCTCTTGTTCCCACTTTAAGGTCCTCCGGAACCTCGTTCTTAGGAAATCCTTCTCATAGCTACAAGCTAGCTCATTGACCCCGTAACGACTGATTTGAAAGATGAGAGCATGATTGTTAATGCTAACACGCCGGTTCTCACCCCGGCCGAATCCATCCCGAACCCCGATTAAGCCATTAAATGCTAATCAATTGGCAGCTACCTTATTTTACGGTTGTCTTGGTTACTACGCTGCCTGTACACCTAACTGTAATGGAATTAAACCCTTGACCAATACAGAAATTACGGCTTTAAAGCAAAGAATAGGGCGCCCACCGTAAAGCAGATCCAGGCTACTCAACAGAAACTCGGTGAAGAGGCCATGTCGCAAGCTAAATTAGTATATCATAGATTTGGATTCAATACTGATCTAGTTTTTCCTACAAAACAAAAAAAACCATGAACAAGCAGTTCAATTGCAAATCTGGGGACAATCCCGTTAAAAACAGGGCCGTACGCAGAAAGAAAAACACAGGTTGCTCAATATGAAAAAGAACTTCTTGACCCTTTTTCTTTCAATAAAACAAAGTGAGGTCGGGAAAAAGGAAGGATAGAAAATTAAGTAAATAGAATGGCAGGATGAGGGCTCTGCACCCATGTTTATAGCAATTTCTATACCAACTCTTGGCAGCCAGCAGCCGATAATCTTTGTTTTTTTAGGTGCTGAATAACAAATCTTGACTTCGGAGACAAAGCTCCTTTTTTCAAGACATTTCCAAACCAACAAGATAGGTGCATGAGCGATGCAGCCAGCCTGGTTGATTTTCCATCTCGTGCCTTGCTAGCCAGGCCAGCCTGCTGCCATTTCCTACACTTTTTATTATCCTTGAAAGCAGGCAACTGGTGGCGAACCTATTGTTCCACGATAATACTGCAGAGCCCGGCTTGCCGATGCGCAGAACAGAAAGAAAAAGGGCATCGGATTTTTCTAATGATCCTGCCGGGCCATCCTAACCATTCCCCTCACCAATTTGGTCATTGGAAACCGGGTCTGGAGGGGAGAGATTTAGATCCAGCGGTGTTTCAATGCCAGATTGTCACTCCCAACAAAAATTAACCAATTCTTCTGCCACCACAGACGGCTCTAACGTACTACAAATGCTAGGCCATATATAGATTAGCTGCTGTATGCAAGCATCAGACGTTTGTTGGGTATCTCTTAATAAAGGCAGTAGCTGTTTGACTGTCTGCGGATAATAATTATCCCCCATTTCATGGTATTTACGAATGCATAAATTGGCTTTCCTTACAAATCCAGTAAAAGGTTCACCATAAGGGGAACCCTTGGATAAATAATCTCTTAGATTAGGTAATATTACCTGATGTAATTCATTTAAGGGTCTCGCCAAAGCTTCCCTTCCCGTGCTGTTATCGTTTTCAGTAAGGTATATAATATGATTAAGATGAGCGTCGAAAGAGTTCTTCAATGTCTGATATTCTCTCAAATTTCTAAGCAATGGATCCATATTTTCAATTTTTCTTTAAAATACTTAGGTATAGCAAAGACTTACTTAAGCTCTGCGGTCTGTTTCTGATGTTTATGGATATTCTTTGAATAATTTAAGAAATACAACAAATAATTTATATCAAATAGAAGAAAGAATTGATAATAATTTCTTAAAATTTATTAAGGATATCTGATCGTGTATCAAGAGGTAAATCTATTGAAAATATAGATGTTCCAGAAATGGTTAATAATGTAATCAAGAAAGACCATTTTTATTTGAGTCTATAGAAACAAATACAGTATCTACTCAAACTGAAAATATTCAATTAGATAATATTAATTGAATATATCCTTATTCAAAGCCAGTTCTCGTAACCTTTATTCAAAGCCAGTTCTTGTATCCTTATTTAAAGCCAGTTCTCGTAACCTTTATTCAAAGCCAGTTTTGACCAAAATATTCACCTTATCTTACAAAATTGATGTCAAATGACCTTTTTATTAAAAAAAAGAAATATGGCCAGATGGGTTTAGAGCGAATTTTTTTTTTACAACAAAGATTGCTATGGCGCAACCCGTTTGGATTGGCCGAATAGGTTCTTATTAATCGATTGTTATTATACAAGAATTCTTGTATCGCTCATGCAGATCTTCCATCTACCGGAAACCAAAGGATTCATTGCTTTTCCTTTTTTGTCGAACTTGTATAAACACAACCCTATTTGCACCTATCAGTTACGAACTTGCTATTGTTATGAAAGACAACCCCTAGGCTCAGTCACAGCAACGAGTACCGAACCGTCGTTCCCACGGCTACAGTACCAGGAGTTGCTGCTGAGCCAGCCCGTTCAAAACAGTACTTCTGTCTAGCAGAAACTATTAGCGACATCCCTAGAACAGTATTCGTATCGTGAACCAATGGCCACTTTTCCGGTCGAAGGAAATGCCTAATAAATAGTCAAATACTGCACTCTTTAGCTACTGTACTCCGGAAACAAAGTAAGGGAAAGCCCCGTACGTCAAGAGCTGCACTGCTATGAATCAAAGACTGTCTGCTCGCCGTTTCCGGCCAGTATTGCGGGTTCAATGGCTTTATACGAATTAGCTGTTTTTGACCCATCCGATCCCCAGAAATGGAAATTGTTAATACTGGCACTGTACCTTAAGTGGGAGATGGAATAGCCCGCATTCATGGTTCGAACAAAGTAATGGCTGGAGAATTGGTAGAATCTGAAGATGGTACAGTAGGCATCGCTTTGAATTTAGAATCTGATAATGTTGGCTAAGTACTGATGGGCGATGGTTCGACCATACAGGAAGGGGGTTCCGTAAAAGCAACGGGAAAAATTGCGCAAATACCAGTTAGTAATTCTTTCTTAGGCCTTTAAGCCAGTAAATGCTTTGGCCCAACCGATCGATGGAAAGGGTCAAATCCCAGCTTCTGAGTCTAGATCAATTGAGTCTCCCGCACCATATGGGAATTATTTCAAGACGTTCCGGTGGCGGAAAACGACCCGAATCTGCAGGAATTCGGGAAGGTTGAAGCAATGGCCAAACCTCCTTGAGGCTACAGCAATAACGTCATAAGCAATGACACTTAACTAAAGCACTTTATCCTCGCTTTCCACCTTTTATCTAGGGTTAGGAGGATCACGCGCCATAATGCCGGATCTCCATCTTTCTTTGTTGGTTGCTCTCCAGTCGCAGAATTATGAATAGTTTCACTAAAAATAAGTTTATTGGCTTGAAAAAAAAAATGAACCAATCCTTTAGCCTGGCAACCTGTACTATTTTTGCTGCCTCCAGCAACCTGTTGCAACTAACTTCATATTCAGGATGAAACAAGACAATTATGCCAGATAGTAAGGAATTACAAGTTTTCTGCACTAGAAAAAGCTAATAAATGGACTCGACCCATTATATATTTTTCCAGTAGTCATTTTAGGGACGTTTGCATGTACTGTGGGTCTTGCGGTTCCGGAACCATCAATGATTGGTGAACCAGCAAATCCTTTTGCGACTCCATTGGAAATATTACCCGAATGGTACTTTTTCCCTGTCTTTCAAATACTTCGTACAGTTCCCAATAAATTATTGGGGGTCCTCTTAATGGCGTCCGTACCGGCGGGCTCGTTGACCGTTCCTTTCATAGAAAATGTAAATAGGTTCCAAAATCCGTTTCGACGCCCTAAAATCTTAACCACGAAGGCACCCGCTTGCCCAAAATAAAATGAATTAGCCGGATTGCTGCTTTATGACACTTGCTAGACCTATAAAAAATGTTATGATCTCCAGACCTATAAAAAATATTATGATCGCAGAAAACAAACATAATCAATGCGATATAGCCAGTCTTTGCTATGGCATGCGATAAGCCATATTCGCGATCAGCTGCATTGTCTGGCCTGGCAAAGCAATATGCAGCGATGGCAAGCGATTGGCGCGTAGGCCTTTTAGATAGAAAGTAACGAAAACATGCAGAGACAGGAATCAGCCAAAGAGTGCGGGAGATTGATTGCAATACTTATCAGTCAAATAGTTAGAAAGTTGGCCTGCTATGATTTAACGGTGCTAACCAAGTGGAAGAGCCGTCACTCTTAGGATAAGAGTGACTCTGTGGGATAACAAGCTGATCAAAACATCTTAGGGAAGGTTTAGCACCTCGATGCTGAAAGCCATAATCAATGCGCTAATGCCTTTTAGTTAGCGTGCTATGATAATATATATTTATTAATCTGGTTGTTTTTTTTTACCATTATCTTTGTCCCTGCAATCATGATCATTAACCGGATTATGCGGTTTCTTTTGTTTGCATTTCTTATAGCTATTATTTGAATTAGTATCTTGGAGTGAATTGCAAGTTTGTTGCTTAAATTGGCTTTTATCTAAAGCTTTTATTTTTTCAGCAAATATTCTTTGGTGGTTAAAGTATTTTGTAAAGTTAAGAAAGATCCGTAACCATATTTCTTTTTCAATAATGCAAATGCAAAAACGGGCTCAATAAGAATCTGTTTTTCTGGAGTTCCAAAGGCTAGCATGACATCGTTATGTACGTAAAGACCTAGAGTGTGGAAACCTAGAAATAAGCTAGCCCAACTTAAATGGGATATTATTGCTTCTTTATGCTCCAACATTCTTGACAATACATTGTCTTTGTTTTGTTCCGGATCATAATCCCTAATGAAGAATATGGCCCCTACCATGATAAACCCAGCAATATATTGGTGATGGGTATAAAGTGGGTGGTAAAATCTTGTGCTATAAAAGCATAAGCAGGTAAGGCGAATCCAAACAGCAAACAAAGCACAACTATGATTCGTTTATAGGATTTGAACCCGGTTCGAAGCCATTCCTTTGACACCTTAAACTGGCAAATTCTACCGTTTCCACTGCTTAAGTTTTGTTCAATCCATAAACACGTGCAGTTCCATCCCCGACCGTTATCACTCAACCGGTCTCATCCACTGACAATTTAGTATAATAGTCGGTAATTCTTCTTTCCAGGATGGTTATTTTGTTGTTCTAGCTTTAAACAATCTCATTTTTTCTTTGATTTGCGTTTCTCTCTTCTTCAATGCCATAAACGTTCAAGAGCTAATGCATATTGAGCAATTCTTCCTGCATGTCCACTGACTTGTAGCCGGAACATTTCATCATAAAAGGCCTCTATTCAGGGCGGAAGGGTTAAGGACCTACCCGGTGTAAGGTCCGAGACTTAGGCAATAAAATGAAATGATCACTTTTGGCATCGTTTGCAAATAATATCAAAATAAGATTAATGTTAGGATCAAACAAATAGAGAGCTCTGTAGCTTTAGCTAAGACTCATAAGCTGCGGGTTTAATTGCATTTAGTATATAATTGTCCAGAGATTTCAATCTAATAATTCGCTATGTTTAGAAGTGGATTTGAACCACTGACCCAAGGATTTTCAGTCCTTTGCTCTAACCAACTGAGCTACCTAAACCATAAAAGAAATCATTGCCAATTATTATTACGTTATCTCTAAAGATTGTTAATTCATTTTGCATCTGTTAGCATTGAATCCGATCTCTCTGTCCTGATTCTTGCCAATATGAGACGGAGGTTTCTTGACTTACTTAACAGACAAAAAAAGGCAATCTCTAGTTAGTAAAGCGTTTCGAGGTAGCTCGCTGAGACGAAGCGGTTCAATTGATTCCGCTACTTGCCTACTCTTGGCGCTGCTAAGAGGTGCCCTGTCTGTGAGTTCTACCCCTATGAGTTATTAAATGGTTGTCTCTCTTTCCTAGTTTTCATTGGAGCTGGACGTGGCTATCCAAATAGCCACTTAATGTTAGAAAACGAAACAAACTTCATGATTCTTTGGGCCCGGGTCCGTATTCCACCGAAGCCACAGTTTCTTGTGATAATCGATTCGTTTCAGTTGTTTGGCCCTGAAAACTTGTGACTTGCAAGCAAAAGGACTTTCGGTCTTAGGTTTTAGAAATCCTTCCCAATAGTCAATGCGTGAATACTGAAAAGCATATCTTGGGTCAGTACGGGAACCAGATCGTGTTAGATAAAATAAATTAGGATAACGAGCCGCTTCGATACATGGACAGTCCCCGGATCACAAACCAATGGATGTAAGCGAATGGCGCGTCAGAAAGTTAGCTTGAATACCTAATCTATGTCACTCCATCGATTCTGCCGCCTTATGGGATGACCAGATTGCAAGCGAGAGGTCAGATTACGAATCACTCGGTAATCCACATTGGTGTAACAAAAAAGATGGACCCACGACCCGCAATCCAGATTCCCATAAAATCGCGCAACAAAGACGACTTTTTTGTTTGTAAGGTCTGTTATTGACATAGTTGCCCACGTATGCTATCGATGAGGGCATCCATAGCTTCCTAGACGAGATGACCACGCCCCTAAAATCAGACCAGCACTTCATCCGGCACTTTAGGCGATGAAGCGCGATGTGGAAAGGGGGATAAGAAGCAATCTTATCTACTTTGGAGTTTACGCCTGATGGATTATTCAATCCATATTCATACGATGCAGCCAAGTAAGTGGGGCTAGCGCCCGCAATTACAAAGAGTAATGGGTGATAGGGACTGAAGGAACGATGGCTGGCTAAGTAAGTGGTAACTTTTCTTTTTAGGGATCCAACGTTTGGAATTTTCCAATCGCATAAAGGGTCGAACGCCATTCAAATCGTTGCACTTTGCCTTTCCCTCTTCCCTTCAGTCGAGTGGCTGAAGCCCCTCTTCTTTTAGTCAATACGCTAAAGCTCCTCAAAGCTTTGCTTTGCAAAGCAGAGCAAAACAAAGTAAAGCAAAGCAAGCAAGAAAGTCTATAAAAAATAAATAAAAATAGCATAACGAATGAGGGACATGACAAAAGGATTGGCCCTTCAAAACATTTCAATATTACGTTTTATAAGCACCTTATTGTAAGTAAGTAAGTTTTTGTGTTCCAACATTATGTTTTTGCCAATACCTTGCGTCTTAACATTATATTTCTAATTATTGCATGCTGAAAAGTTTAGTCTTTGCGTTCTCACGTAGGATATAGCGATTTCTAAACACCTTGCCGTTTAGTTATTGCATTTTCGTCACGTCACGGGTTCGCGATTTCTAAGTATGATTTACTTTAAAGCTTACCATTTAAAAAGCGCAAAATACCATTGAAAGCGAAAAGGCTAAGCTTACCTTATTGTATTGAAGACGTTGCTTATCTTTGAAAAAAGTCGATTAACGATAGCCCAAGCAAAAATACCTTTTTGATTTGAATAGACGTTGCCGACAGCTCGTGCCTATAGGTGTTGGGTTGAGTCCCATGTTGCCGTTGCCATTACCATTTTTAGAACCTGGCAACAGACTTTTACAAAGGTGATAAGCCGGAGGAAGATGAGATGACGTCAAATCAGCATGCCCCGTTATCTCTAGGCGACGCATGTGCTACAATATTGCTAGAGATAAAGAGTCGCGAGGGCGTCCCTGGGTCGTACGTCTCCGCTTATATTGGTTTTTTACGTATACACTTAGTCGCAGAAAGCAGTGTAATCAAATGCCTAAAGGTATTCAGGTTGCCGGGATTGGGTTTATGGTGGTCCACATGCTGATGGACCTCCCAAAATGTTCCTTTCACCCGTTTGATTGCCAAGCAGCTTGTTATCGTTACTCGATTGCTCTTGAGTCGTGGTTTCAGGGGATGCAGTGTCGAATGGTGGCAAAGCGATTTGGCTTGGCTCTTAAAAAGCTAGCTTTCCCAATCAAGTTAGAGGGATGAAAAACATACTACATAAAAATGCTAACTTCTAACCATACTTACGGATGAAGAGGGATTCGAACCCCCGGTATTCAAAAGAATACTTCGGTTTTCAAGACCGACTCTTTAAACCGCTCAGACATCCATCCATTTTTTGGCAAGATTATGAGCCATCAATAATCAACCAACACAGGTTTTTGTAAATTACATGCAACACAAAAGAAAAACAAATAGGTCATATTGGCTGGGATGGGGGCCTAATTGATTTCTTTTTTTTCTCATCACATCTATTTTGGATAACACTGGTTAATAGATTCCTTTTTTTTAAGCTCAGTTATCTTTTTTTGCTTGTGTAAAGACAATCACTATGTTACGCTTTATTGAACACAACAACTAACATAAGGGTTTCTGTGGAAACTAAACTATAGGAATCCTTTCTAGCAAGTAACTAAATGGCTTGGCAAACCTCTAGCAAAGCTTTGACAGTTACGGGCTCCGCTTGACCTTTTCCATTGGCCGTATGGTCGACCAAAATTGATTGCGATTACTGAGGGCAAAAATTTCAAATTGCAGCCTTTTTGCTTGCCAGGTTACGATCTTTTGTCTTGACGCAGGCTATAGCCTAAATTACAAAGAGCTACAAAAGCATGCTGACTTAACGTCATCTCCATTTTTTGTTGCTTTCCATAATACATTGAAATTACTGTAATTTTTAAAGTAGCAATAAAAGGAATATCAGCTAAAGCAACGCATTGCATTGCTTAATAGTTTTAAGTTATCATTTAATGTAATCTACTTTAAGTTTGCAATAAAACAAAACATCAATGATAACGTTGCATTGTGGGATAATAAAGGAGATCTCTGTGATCAAGAAGAATGATTCGTAATAGCTTAAGTTTACTAGAATAACTTTACATGAGTTTGCAGGGGAGAGACAGAAATGTAAAGCTCACCTTTGAAATAACGAACTGATAAGCCTCAAAAGCAGATGTGTCACCTTTTTGTGGCTTCTATAGCGAAAAAAGGGATTCGAACCCTCAACCCCAGCCTTGGCAAGGCTATACTTTACCATTAAGCTATTTTCGCTGGCTCTCTTTGCACCTTGGCTGTTGAGTTAATTGGAATCATTGATTTGCAATTGACAGTTGATTTTGGCAAGTTCAGACCACCAATCTTAGGAAAGGCAAAAATTTATATACGAAACCACGTAAAATGTTTCGCCTTTCTTATCCCCTACGAGAATCGAACTCGTGTTTTCGACATGAAAAGACGATGTCCTAACCATTAGACGAAAGGGACTTATAGGCAGGCACCTGGCCTTATATTTTATGATCAAAATCCTGGCTGAGGATTCGTTAGTTGCTAATGTTTAAATAGTTCTAAGATTTGACAGTAAATAAGTGTGCTAAGGCATTTGCTTTATTACTTTTGTATGTTTTTTGGGCATGTGTTTATTTGTTTACTGGCTATTCTCAATATATGTGAAATTGTTGTCGGTTTATTAAACCATCTAAGCATTGAGTAGAGGACACCATTAAGAACCAAATCGGCCTCATTTAGCATATCACGAGCATTCAACACGGAATTGATTATTATATATTATTGTACCTTTAGTAACTATATCCGTATTAGATATTCTATTTTATCATCTGAAACAAGTAAGAAGATCTAATCCATATTCAACTTATTAAAGAATGTTAAAAAATAGTAATTTACTTAAGTCTATGAGAACATTTGTATAAATATTAAAGCAGTGCAATATTGACCTTGTTGAGAGAATTGGATGATAAAACGCACTTTATGCCAAATCAATTCAACAGTTAATAAAATAAATAGCATAATGGATGCGAGCATGATAAAAGCAAGCATAATTAGCTTTTTAAGCACCTTGTCGTTTTTGCGTTCCAGGATATGGTGCTTTCCAAACACCTTGTCGTTCTTGTGTTCTATGGCTAACGTTTTTGCGTTTTATGGCGTTTTTCAAACAATAAGTTCTTCAGTGCTATAAGAATCAACGATTAGACTGGTCCTTAGTTAGTGGGCCTTTGGCCTTGCCGATGATAAAACGTTTTATTGTTAGAAATCGATTTTAGGTTGATATAGAAGACATAATAAATTATTGACTCCTATTCAGTTAAGTGACGTTTTGTCGTTGATACGCTAAAGCTCTTTGGCAAGCGGTTTTCTTATAGTGTCGTTAGCCAACATCCGTTTTCTTGCATAAAGAAACAGTCATTACCAATCGAATAGAAGATAAAAAAAATAAACTAGCATTGCTTTGAAAGGTTTGTATAGATTTGTTTCATATAAGTATTGGTAACGGATGCACTAATCAATCGTTTTGCCATCAAAGTCCTTGAAACAATTACTTCACATGTGCCGGCAAAGTGCTGGCAAGTCATATCCTATTTCTTGCCGGCAAGAACTTAATATTTAAAGCCATAAAACGCAAAAACTAAACGCCATAGAATGCAAGAACTTACCTTTTTTAGAAAACAAGGTATTAGTGAAAATGCCATAAAACACATTAATGGCAAAGTGTTGACATGTCATATCCTATTTGAAACTAAATAACTTTAGCCTAAAGAATAACGTGGTTAAAGTTATAAAACACAAGGTACTGACGAGCCATAGAATGGCCAAGTATTGACGAGCCATATCCTATTTTTTTAGGCAAAAACAACATATTTAAAGCTATAACATGCAATAACTAAACGTTGTCGAAAATGCCATAAAACGCATTACATTGAAATGTTTTTAAGGGAAGCATGTACATTTTTAAAGGAACTGGCTACTCTTAAAGTACTAATATGGGTTTGCAGGGCCAGCGTATATCCAATAAGCTAGTTTCATATTAATTTTCTTCATATATCTTTCTATTTATCCAATACCCGAAAAAATCGTTTTGAAATAAAAAGGTTTTCTTTTCAAAGGGAAAAGGAATTGAAACCGATGCGTTGTGACTTTAAGATCTTTTACCTTTGTTTGCCGTTCATTCCGGCCTCTTTTATCTTTATTCACTTTATGGTTATCCTTACGGGCACGTTTACCAAATAACATAATCTGAAACAAAAGAGATTCGAACCCTCGACAGCATGGTTCGTAGCCACGTGTTTTAATCCCCTGGGGAGAGGAGAGGAAGTGAAATGAATGAGGATAAAAACGTGTCCTTTAGCAGGCCTGACATTGCCGCTAGGTGATCTAAGCGAATCGCCCATCTTGCCTTAACATACCAGGCTAGACAATCTAGCAAGGTGATGAACCAAGGCAAAGCAATTCCGTCAAGAGGTGTGCCAGCTTATATGACTTTAATAGTAAACAGCAAGAATGGCATCATTTTAGCTAGGCCATCAAAATCAACGATTTAACCATCAAATAAAATCTATCACGGATCCAGTTAAGGTGCCATCCAATCTCGCAGAAAAAAGATTATTCCAATAGCGCCTTAAGGTGATTTGCTTAGTATGCGCGAAAGCCAGCGATAGCACGTAAAATTATTATTTAAGTTTGAGTCTTGCATCCGGAGAAAATGGAGTTGAACCCTTCTCGCCCCGATCTTTTTGAATAAAACTACCAGATGGCTAACATCCTGTTTATCATACTATTCATTGTACTGTCTTAATCTTTATTCCATATATCGTGATATCTGGTTTAAAGTTTAAACCAATTCTCATACCATCTAAACTGTCGAATCCTAAACTCATTCTTTTCTTGTTGAAGAAACACTGTCCTCGATGTTTTGACGGTTTCTTTGATTGCGGTTGCAGTTTTTGATATTTATAGCCAGTTTTAATAGGGAGGGTTTATCAAGCCCTCATTTTTACGTGCTGCCGGCCTAGCAAGTCAACATGTAACCATTTTTTTGATGAGATACTTTAAAAATCAATTTACCATAATCACACATACATAATCGGAGTGATAAGGGATAGATTGGTACATAACGTTAGATTATTAGACATTATCGTAGCCTAATAGATGTAATCTATATGGTTTCTTCATTTAATAAAAGAAAATCCAAAGCCTCATATGAGTTGCTTTTGTCATTTCAGTGACAGGTTCAATTTAATTCTTTAAAAGACGACACCTGCGCAAGCAATAGGCGACTGCACGCTTATTGAGCAAATATCCATTTCAGATAATCATCCTTAGAAACCGCTTCCATGACGATAAGCATGAACGCATAATTGGTTCCACAGATCTCGCTGCACTAGCCATAATAAACTCCCTCTCATTATATAAAAATGAAAGTCTAATTCGAACAACCAGATACGACATCACATTTAACACCTGGAAAAGGTACAGCCCAACTATAAAATACATCAGCTAAAGTTATAATCATACATGAATGAGTTTTAGCCGATACAACCACTCAATTGTCCACTTCTGATAAACATAATTAACCCAATTACAAATCATCCTCTGAAAGCATATAACTGTCGAAAGTTAATAACTATTCATCGGAACTGTTATAGTCCGAATACTCATAAGGTTGGGTTGGCAGCCAGCCATTTCTCAGGCTCATTTGCCACCCTCCAAACTGTACTTGCGAGTCTCCCCGCAAACAGCTCTCCACGCCTATTGATACTTGAAAAATAAGCTAGTATTTTATGGGTTCTCATTTCAGCTTGCCAGAGATGAGATGTTACGACTTAACTTAGTATATCAACTTTGCCTACTGGCCAGAAATTTCCGACAATCTGTTTTCCCTCCAATGAAACCATGGCCTTATTTTCGGCAAAAAGAAGCAACCTTTTTTTGCTTAAACGGCCATACAACAATATGTTTTATCGAAAACAATATTTACATGTCCAGCAACCTATGGCCACTTTTTTGCAACCTTTAGCTATGGGATTTTACTGTTTCTTGCTTGCTGTGAGCCTTTGAAACCCTAGTAAAATATAAGCGCTGGTCTCCTTTAGTGAAGTGCTCGTGTTTGCCTAAACCTATTGTGAGACCTCCATTTCCAAGGTAGACAAAGTTATCATAGTTGACCCAACGCTTCCTTTTCGATGCTTTAGTAACAATTAAAATAGTTATTGTCAATATATCGGAAATTTCCTATTTCAGAGATGACAAGGTTGGGCCCATTGGGCTCAAAACTATATGCCATTAGCTGTGGTGTTAATGCATTTATTATTTATATTATAATTTAAGCTACCATATATTGCCTGTATCGGAAACAAGAATATATGCCCTTAATGGCTTTGGGAAAGGAGCCATAGGCTTTTTATTGGCTATAGACTAAAAGAGCATTTTCAATCTTATAAGGCTAAATATAAGAAGGTAACATTTCTTTTTTTTGTTTGTTTCTGGCATGCTCTAGTTCCTTGAGTCTTTCGACGCCAAACGCTTTAAGCATTGCGTCTGTTCCGGTAAGCCAGATGTTTTGTGGACTATTTAATTAGTCTGGCTTAGCCTTTGTTGCACTTCTATCATCTTTGTAAAAAGACGCACTCCGATACCGTTAATAACCAATAGCTTTAATGGTAATGGCTGGATCTATTATTTAGTCCATTGCATACAATAAGGCAAAAAATAGTATGGCGATAAACATCGAAATGAAACTGGAAAGAATGGTCCAAATGATCTCTATAGTAGTTCCATGCATTATTCTCCAGGGAATAGGATTTCTCTTAACATGGAAATACCACAAAGTGCGAACCAACATCCATAATACAAAAATCATAATAATGGTTAAAAAGACTGAAATGTCATGATGTAGGTCAATTATTCCTTACATCATGGGTATGGCTGCGTCTTAAAATCCCAATTACCAAGGTTCCGCGGCATCGCAAAAAGCAATAGAAACGAATAGCTGGGTTCTCGGAATCGTTTGGTAGAGTTTCTTTTCTCAGATCGGCAAGGCCGCATCAAAGATACTCGCGTCAACGGAGCTGACATCATAGCAAAAGTGCTTAAGCGTTCTAGCAACTTGCGACACGAGGTTCACTTGTTTCTGATGTTTATAACCGTTCGTTCATTAAAGAGAGGTTGCTTTTAAGCATCCTAACGGCCCTGCTTTTGATTCAGCTTCTGCCTCAACATCTTTTGATTTAGCAAAAGGAGGATTATGTTGAACCTGTTCATCAATAGTGCAATCAAAAGGGTGTTGAACCTTCTGTTCATCTCCTTTTGAATCAAAAGTCTCAATTTCAGGCGCACCTTCTGTTCTAGCGCTTTAAACATTGCCAAGGAGATCCTTCCACCCACACCAATGGGCGTCGAAACGGATTTTGGAACCTATTTACATTTTCTATGAAAGGAACGGTCAACGAGCCCGCCGGTACGGACGCCATTAAGAGGACCCCCAATAATTTATTGGGAACTGTACGAAGTATTTGAAAGACAGGGAAAAAGTACCATTCGGGTAATATTTCCAATGGAGTCGCAAAAGGATTTGCTGGTTCACCAATCATTGATGGTTCCGGAACCGCAAGACCCACAGTACATGCAAACGTCCCTAAAATGACTACTGGAAAAATATATAATGGGTCGAGTCCATTTATTAGCTTTTTCTAGTGCAGAAAACTTGTAATTCCTTACTATCTGGCATAATTGTCTTGTTTCATCCTGAATATGAAGTTAGTTGCAACAGGTTGCTGGAGGCAGCAAAAATAGTACAGGTTGCCAGGCTAAAGGATTGGTTCATTTTTTTTTTCAAGCCAATAAACTTATTTTTAGTGAAACTATTCATAATTCTGCGACTGGAGAGCAACCAACAAAGAAAGATGGAGATCCGGCATTATGGCGCGTGATCCTCCTAACCCTAGATAAAAGGTGGAAAGCGAGGATAAAGTGCTTTAGTTAAGTGTCATTGCTTATGACGTTATTGCTGTAGCCTCAAGGAGGTTTGGCCATTGCTTCAACCTTCCCGAATTCCTGCAGATTCGGGTCGTTTTCCGCCACCGGAACGTCTTGAAATAATTCCCATATGGTGCGGGAGACTCAATTGATCTAGACTCAGAAGCTGGGATTTGACCCTTTCCATCGATCGGTTGGGCCAAAGCATTTACTGGCTTAAAGGCCTAAGAAAGAATTACTAACTGGTATTTGCGCAATTTTTCCCGTTGCTTTTACGGAACCCCCTTCCTGTATGGTCGAACCATCGCCCATCAGTACTTAGCCAACATTATCAGATTCTAAATTCAAAGCGATGCCTACTGTACCATCTTCAGATTCTACCAATTCTCCAGCCATTACTTTGTTCGAACCATGAATGCGGGCTATTCCATCTCCCACTTAAGGTACAGTGCCAGTATTAACAATTTCCATTTCTGGGGATCGGATGGGTCAAAAACAGCTAATTCGTATAAAGCCATTGAACCCGCAATACTGGCCGGAAACGGCGAGCAGACAGTCTTTGATTCATAGCAGTGCAGCTCTTGACGTACGGGGCTTTCCCTTACTTTGTTTCCGGAGTACAGTAGCTAAAGAGTGCAGTATTTGACTATTTATTAGGCATTTCCTTCGACCGGAAAAGTGGCCATTGGTTCACGATACGAATACTGTTCTAGGGATGTCGCTAATAGTTTCTGCTAGACAGAAGTACTGTTTTGAACGGGCTGGCTCAGCAGCAACTCCTGGTACTGTAGCCGTGGGAACGACGGTTCGGTACTCGTTGCTGTGACTGAGCCTAGGGGTTGTCTTTCATAACAATAGCAAGTTCGTAACTGATAGGTGCAAATAGGGTTGTGTTTATACAAGTTCGACAAAAAAGGAAAAGCAATGAATCCTTTGGTTTCCGGTAGATGGAAGATCTGCATGAGCGATACAAGAATTCTTGTATAATAACAATCGATTAATAAGAACCTATTCGGCCAATCCAAACGGGTTGCGCCATAGCAATCTTTGTTGTAAAAAAAAAATTCGCTCTAAACCCATCAATTGAACTCACCATGGCCCCAGTACCTCTTTGCTTTAGTATAGTTGCCTTTTTTTGTTTTTTAAGTAAGTTAAGAAATCTCCGGCACTCTAATAAGACGTGAAACACCCGATGCCATTTTGACCTCGATGTGTGAAAAGCGCCTTTTTCTGCCATATGTACTGGAAATTACCGGGAGACGTGGTTGGACAGTCCGGATTGTTTTCGCATAACGCTGCGATCACATCACATTGATGACCGTAAATCACCGCTATGAGGCTGAATTCTCTTAATGAAAGTGATGAGGTTTTTGACTTTGATATCCCCTTTCAATTTGCATTCCATGCAATCGGCAAGCGGAGTCATCAATTAAAATGACAAAAATATTTTCACGTTAAGCTGAAAAACTCCATTGTTGGCCAGCACTTCAAGCGCTGCCAAAAAGAACATATCACGGTAAGACTATAACTACAATAAGAAGTCTTTTCAAAAGCAGTGGCTTTGGCCTGTTGGGGTCCCGGTCCTTATCTTCTGACCGGTTAACTCAGTATCCGGAATGTAAGATGATTCGCCTTGCCTAACTTACCTATTACATTTTGCTTCTAATACATGCGGCAGCAAAAGCTAGACAATGTTTAGAACGATAAGTTTATTACTACATTTTGCTTCTAATATAACCGTAATGCGGTAGCAAAAGCTAGACAATGTTTAGAATGACGTGGCTGCAGTCATTCCAAACAATGACTAGCTAGGATTGACGTGGCTGCAGCAGACAGACCTAATTTTGGCTAACAGATGGATTACGTCTTTAAAAATAAGTTTATTACTACATTTTGCTTCTAATATAACCGTAATGGGGATATCTTTATGGCATTCGTGATCTAACTTAAAAATTACATTGGGAATGGGAAAACGTATAGTCTAATCTCGATCGAAAGATAGAGCGGCTTGGAAAGGCCAACCAAGATCGGATATAGCTGGTTTTCCGCGAAATCTATTGCAGTAGAGCGTACAATGTTTATGGTTTGGGATAGAGCACTCAATGGGCTAGGGTGGCCTCAAGCCTGACCAACCTCAAGGAAACTCCGAATACAGGCCATAGGTTTGTATAGACAGACTTTGGGTGCTAAGATCCGGTAAAGCAGGGAATTAAGTAAACGTTATATGTAAAAGGTGGGTGTCTAGTTTACGATTGTTTGAAAGTTTATATAAAGTAGACTTTTGTCTATAAGTCATTTAAATCGGTTATTGTCATCTAATATAAGAATTTTTGCATAATAGGAAATGATAGTTTCTTGAAAAGAAATAACAAAATTTAGTCAAATTGAAGGTTCTAGCAATACTTTCTAACGTTAGGTTTAATTGAATAATCAATAAGATGGTTCTGCGGGGTAGAGTAATTGGCAAACTCGTCAGGCTCATGATCTGAAGACTGTTGGTTCAAATCCAACCCCCGCACTTTATTAATAAAGAAATAGCTATATAAATTAAGTATCTAATCATTGATAAGGAACTTACATTAACCAAAAAGTCCTGATAAATGATAATTGAGACATTAAAGAACCTTTAATTAATGGTTTCTATACACGGTTGTAGATGCAACCAATTTGCCAATAAAAACAAAAGAAAAATGGCCAATAAGAAAATAGCTATATTATAACATACCCAGATAAAAGTAGAATCGGATCCGAAATTCAAATATTTAAATACACAGATTTCCTATAAATACTAAAATAGTCAGGAATCCAGATAGTTTCGTGCTGCGGATATAAAGACAATCTTAGCATTGTTATATAAAGGATGTTAATGGTAAAATATCTATAAATTTATTACCGCTGGAAGAACAAAAATAAGGACCAAAGGCTGCAACCTGTCCAAATTTGGAGTCATTTTCTACCTATATCTCTATTTAATCTTAATTTTGATTTGAAATTAAGTAAGTGGTACTTACTAATTCCTTTCTTCTTTTTCCTACGTATATTCATTAGCAAGCCTATCATACAAGAAAGTTGCATGGCGTTCGGATTTTCCATGGGTTTGCTTCGATATCGTGTTTATATTGTCGTACGTTATGATTCCGGTTGTCTAATCTTTGTGCATTTAATGCACACTGCATAAAAATGGCCAATAAGGATTTCATACAAAAAAACTACAAACAATAAGGTTAATGAAGGCTAAGATAAAAACTCAATAAAAGAGACTTCACCAGCGGAATCTGATATTTCAGATATTGAGTATGATGATATGTTATCAGAACCTATTTTGAAGTGCTTAAACTAAATGGGAATTGATTTCCGTAAAAGCCATGATCGAATGCTCACGCTATCATAAAAAATAAGATAATATAGGACATCTTGTTTGTTTGTCTGTCAAAGGTCCACCAGGCAAGCAAAGCCCAGACCGGTTTAGGAGACATGATAACTGCTTTTGGCCTTATCGATTGGCTTATTGCAGGCAAGCTAAAGGCAAAAGGTAATGTGTTCTTCGGAAGAGCAAATGAGCTAAGCTAACTTAACTCATTTAGAAATAAAAATGGAAAAAAGTGTTTTCTGGCGATAACAATACTATAAATAATCTGCTGTCAACCAGACAAGATGCCTTTGCTTAAGTTAATGCCAATTTAATTAATAGCAAAGCCGTTAGCTGATCAGACCATGCATTATTTTGTATATTTAAAGTTATGAACAAAAAGAGGAAGAGATAACGTACTTGGATAGATTCTTTAAGTTTGAAATCTATCGAGATTTCAAAGCAAGATGTTCACAGTGATCTTACTTTTAGGCCGGGTGACAGAGTGGTTATGTAGAGGACTGCAAATCTTTGTACGTCGGTTCAATTCCGGTCCCGGCTTCCAATAATATGATGCTGAAAAGCAACATCAGATAAATTTTGCCCTTTAGCCATTAACTTTTTCAATTTTAATGCTGCCTTATACGAATATGAAGAAGAAAATCAAACAACATTAAACATTTCTTAATAAAGTTAATATATAGTTAGGGCAGTTTATTGAAAGGAGGTCTTTCATGCCAAAACAAATGATTACCCATAAAGGAATAAATTGAATCTAAACTCCTAAAGCTGCTTTCTTTAATGCTTTTGCTGTTATCAGGTAAACATAGTAAATATGAGCAATATCCTTAACTGAAGCTCTATATTTCATGGCAATTCTGATTTTTGTATTAGCGATAATGATGTGTATTTAATTTGTTTCGGAGCAAGACAACTTAATTATTTGACTCATAAACCAATGTCTTAAGCCACAACGCCATATCTTTAGTAGGTATGGGTTTTTTTCTTTTTATCTCAAAGTACCTACGATTTAGATTAACATGTACCTGTCCAGCCTTTTTTCTGCACAATCAAAGAAATTTATAGGTATTTTTCCTTTTATCCGTACAAATTACTTTCCATTTTCTTTATTGGGTTCTTATTTGTGTCTTAAGTAGTTTCATTTATTTGCCTTTTTAAGCACAATATCATTACTGATGATTCTATTCGCTGACATGTAATTTTTGAATGGAAAATCAAGTCCTTGTGAATAGACAAGGCTAGGTGCGACGGTTTCGCAAAAAAGTTAATGGAGCACATTATGATCCATTAGCCTAATTAAGTCAACTCGACTCCGTCCACCCGAAGGGCGTGAAAACCGTAATGCCAGCCAAATAAATTTCCTGTCCGGGCATGCCGGCCCAAGCCTGCAGCGCTTCGGAATGAAGGCCCGTTTGGAGACATTAGTTTGCTAAATCAACATACAATAAGATTGTATCATAAATGAAAATCCCATTTCTTTCTCTACTTCCATTTACCTAAGAAACACCGAGATGATGATAGGCATAGGATGACCCATTGAAAATCAACATTAGCTTAATGTTAGTTTCCTTATGGCCATCTCTTATCTTGCCTGTCAAAAAGTTACTTGCGAATAACGGGAATCGAACCCATATCCTCTGCTTGGAAGGCAGATAATCTACCGTTAATCTATATTCGCTTAAGTTTCATTCCCAGATATTCTAAATAAATCGTTTCTATAATACAAATTAACCAAAGTGGCCTTCCATGCGTGCGCAAAGACCTTGTCTTGCTCAAGCGCCTAGTAAAATGCAAGTGATGGATTATTTATGTTTAATTCGTTTCATATACGATGATTCATGGAACGCCATCGATGAAAACTTTCCGTTCATATCTCTCCAATGAGTAAGCGAAAATTCCTTAGCGAGTTGCGATCCGTTAAGGTTGCAAAAAAAGGACTCGCACCATTAGAGTTAAGATTAAGGTTAGATCCCTAATGTATATCGGCCCGGTCTTTGGGATCCGTATCCATTGTAAGCCGGGCCTTAAGACCTGGAGTTATGAGAAATGGTATTTTCTTTGTTTTTGCTATCAGAAAGTCTTTGGGCATTGTTAAGATTATAGGCATTTTTGGGATCATATCAAAAAGACCTTTGGCCGGCTAAAGGAATGGAAACGAAAAGAAATGAAATTTGTTAAAAGTAAAGTCTCGTATGGTTTTGACGTACTTCTATCCTCGACAGATAGCCCAGCATTAAAAGCTGGTCAGAGCTTATGGTTACCCGGTTGGTTAGATGCTATTAATAATAATAGTAACTCATTATTTTTCAGTATTGGACCCGGAGGTTCACCACGCTATTGCTTTGGGTTTACACACGTTGATTCTAGTGAAAGGTGCTTTAGATGTGCGTGGTTCCAAACTCATGCCAGATAAAAAGGAATTTGGTTATAGTTTTCCCTGTGACGGGCCGGGTAGGGGAGGTACCTGCGATATATCTCAGTCCAATGGCAGCTCCCTTCAATCCAAAGCAAGGCTTTAAGTATCCTTCGGGGTCCTACAAAGCAGTATACTATCACCCCTACTATGCAGTATTTACTACTTGGGGCTATTCAAGTATTGTCAACACGGGAGGCTAAGGCATGGTGTCTTATGTAAAGCCACGTATTAGATTGGCAAAATTAATATCAATACCGCCTACCATACTAAAGCTCGTTATGCTGCAGCTAAGTGGGTTCTTCACCACGAGACTCTAGCTGCTAAGCCGCCGTGTGATGGTTGCCGAGGTGGAGGGAAAGGAAAAAGGGCAAACCCTCGACCAAACCACTTTCGTGAAAAAAACTAGGGACGGAGTCGAACCGTCATTCCAGGACCAACACATTGCCATTATGTTACCTAGTTGGAGGTGACCTTGGCCACCCGAAACTAACGAAACGAAAGAAAGAACAAGGCCATAATGATTTCATATTTAACAATCCCGAGTCAAGCTAATACAATGGCCCTTCCTTTAGCTACAAACAATAGTTTCCCAAACAAAGCCAGCCTTCCTTGAGCTACAAACAATGGTTTCCGTCTGTTTTTGATATTTATAACTGTTTGTATCGTTTGCTGATAGCAGTCAAGCGCGTCGAAATAGTATGTTTTTGGCAAGTAACGGGATTTGAACCCGTGTTTTCAGATTCACAATCTGACACTCTAACCTATTAAGTTATACTCGCCCTCGGGGCTCTTTGCAAGCTCCTTTAGATCCAATATAGGCCCAAGCAAGTCTGGGATCGATTTGACTAAATATAAAAGGAGAATCGGTTAAAATGAGACAGAGCTTTCGTTTCTCTTATCTACCCATCTTAATAGGCAAATATGCTCACTATCGGACTTGAACCGATAACCCATAATGGAACAGATTTTGAGTCTATCGTGTCTACCATTTTCACCAAGTGAGCAAACAAAGCTCTCATCAAAGGAAATGTACAATAGGAATTTTCCTTACCTGGCCTGCTTAATCCAATCCTTTTTTGAAACCACCCAGTTGCGCTTTATTTATGGAGCTTGCTTTAATTTGGTCAAGCCCTAAATATCTTATCAAGACATAAAATTTTTGCCGCATTTTGTAGCTGGTTTTCATTTATCTATGTTTCTTTCTCGTTGTCCAACCTTTTCACTCTTTCATTAGTTCATATCCGTCTATTAAGGAACCAAGTAACCGAATATGCTTAGCATATACGAAGCCAGCTGAGATGAAAGGAAAAGATTTGAATCTTTATCAGCTCATTATTATTATTATTCCCAATGGGTGTAATTGTTATTATTTAGTTTAGTTTCATTTAGTAGCGGATTGTTTTGAACGAAGGCTTGTTTTCTTCTATAACATGATTTTTTTTCCTAAATCTTAATCAATATCCATACAACAGCCAGCGAAAGTGGCGAAATGGTAGACGCGCTATCTTGAGGTGATAATGAGGCCACTCATGGGAGTTCAATTCTCCTCTTTCGTAATCGTTTCTGAATAGAGCAAACAAGGCCCTAGTAAGTGGAATTCTTTTATTTTCAAATGTTAAGGATCCGCGCAGCTGATAAGATTTCATTAAATTACTACAGCTAGGCGAATTGCATATGGATCCAGGCTCGATAAGTAGCTTTCAGACTTGATAAGTGGCTTTCAGACAATGGCTATGGACTGCTAGTAGATGGCATTTTGGATAATCCAGTTTCTATCCCTTTCCGCATTATATATCAAATTCTTAAAAAAGGTACCAGGTCAGGGAGTTAAAAGCCCAATGCTCTACCAACTAAACCATACACCCAAGTATTATTATTACTATTATCCATTCTAAGAGAAATTTTTATATAGTAATTGAACGACAAGAAACAACTCCCAGTTCACCGAGCAATAGCTGAATGTAAAAGAATGGCTGCCATATTTACGTTAATCAGAGGTAAGGCCGTGAGTCATTATGTCAGGAAGGATTGTCAATGTTCCTTTCATCCATCCACCCTTATCGCCTAGTGTAGGTCAGGAGTCCGGAACGTGAGATGGCCTTACAGCCCAGCCTAGCCGCTTGGTTTTGGCTCTACAATGTTACACAATACCCTATTGATTGCCCTCTGATCCAGTCACTCAGCCAATCAAACCAATTACACCTGCCTACGCGTTTTTGAATTTTCCTGGCTTAAGGTTTTTTGAGCGACAATTTATATCTCTGACAATTCATAATTTACCTAGCCAACCCTTAACGTCAAAGCTGAGTACTTTGTGTTCTCAAAGTCGTAGGTCCATTTGATAGGGCATGGTAATGTGCATAGTCTTGTAGTGGGCGATCCTATGCTCGGCGAGTTTCACTAGCCAGCCCAGCGCTCGTGCTCATCGGAACTAAAATTTCTAGTCGGATTGCCATCATGTGGGGAGGTTTAACATAAAGTTTTGGCATGCTTTGCCTTGCCATAGCAAAATAAAGCAATTTATCTTGTTTTGCCGTAGCAGCTTTAAGGGGAATCCAAGGTAAGGTGTGTTGATCGGCTGGCTAGTCATTGGCAGCAAGTGTATGCCTTATCATAGTAAAGCAAAGCAATCACTCTTTTTTGGCATGCAAAGCTCTGCCTACGTAAAAGGCAATCTCTATTGATTGCTATAGATATCTATATATCAGATAGATGAAATAGTGAATAAACCACCGAAAAAGATTCAAACCTTCGAATGACAAAATCAAAACCCGTTGCCTTACCACTTGGCCACGCTTCACAAGCATAAAAAACATATATTTTTATAGATAACAATGGCGAGATCTTTAAAAGGCAATTGAACTAACGAGGAAAACAGCCTATAGCACAAACAATAAAGGATAATTACCTATGTCATTAAAAATAAAAAACTAAACGACATCCAATCAAGCATTAGGCAAGCCATATAGGAAACGATAATAAGATCCCGGGAGTAGATCTCGCTGTCAAGAGGAAACCGGAGGGCCTGTACCACCCGCATTTGGAAACCTACTAGCAATGAAAAAGCACCTAGCGGACGCCAAATAATAGAAAAGAAGTCTGTATACCACCATATGCTGCACTTCGTTAAAAGCAGCACTCTGTCGAGATGCCTAGCCTGCCTAGCTATGCTTGGGCGAGATCCATCAAGCAATGAGATAGCCGTATGATGGGTGACTCGCACGTTTGATTTGGAAAGCATTTATTTAGCCTATACCATTCACAGCGCGGCAGGAGCTAGCTGTCTGTGCGAGATTTGCTTGCCTACCCTTTACCGCTATACTTCGTCATTGAGTTGATTATGCGAAAGTAGGCCTGCCTTCTGTCACTACTAGACAGTACAGATAAATGATTAACTTTACCATATTAGTTAAAGAACCCTATCAAAGTAAAAAATATTAGCTGACAGATACGTCAAGAAAACCATTGAAAACACTGATTATTTACCCATTTTGCTAGTGAAAAAGAAAGATGACACGATACATCTTTGTATTATCGATAGAGCTTCAAATAAGGTAATTATTAAACTTGTTTTTCAATGTAAAAGAGTTGTTTGACTAACTTAAAGGTGCAAAGTATTTTACAAAGACTAACCTTAGGCAAGGTTTTCATCAAGTTAGAATTAGAGCTTAGGATATTTTCAAAACTGCATTTCGAACAAGTTATGAATACTATGAGTTTTTAGTTATGCCTTTTGGTTTGATTAACGTTCGACTACTTTCATAATACTTATGTTTTAAAACCTTATTTAGGTCAGTTTATATTGGTTTTTCCTGATTATATCTTTGTTTTTGATAAAGTAAGAAAAGAACACTTTATTTGTTTGCTTTATTATGAGAACATGCTTTGTATGCTTATTTTGGATTTGATTTTAGGTTATCTAAGAAGTGCCAACTCAACTTAGAAAGAGAGAGAGAGTCCAGAAAGTCTAGAAAATAACGTAAAATCCTTTTCGCTGTCTTTTTTACATTCACGCTCAAAAATTCTAAAATATTGACACATCCCGAAGCCTTTAAACACTTAGCCATAATAAGCAAGGTATATTAATGATTGATATGTTTATAATATTATTAAAGCTTATTTCACGAAGGTTTCTTAAGAAAAAAACCACATAACGTCTTCATTATTACAAAATTAACACCTTTTATTTCATTAATAAAAGGGGAACTACATAAACAACGATAGCAGAACGACGGAGTGCAATGATACAGAAGTCAATTAAAAGCAAAAACGTTCACAAGAACCATCAAGAGAAAGAAAGACGACAAAGAATAAGTATAGCATGGAATATCAAAGCAAAGAGAAGAGCCAGTATAATAGCAGAGAACGAGGATACCAAAAAGAATCAATAGCAAGGGATTTCAAAGGAAAATCGTAAGCAACTAGAATGGCAAAGGAGGAGGATAGCAGAAAATAGAAAGATATTCCAAAGCACTACTACAATTACTCTACTATTATCTCACAAGTAATAAATTGACTCCTAAACAACAGTGCCAAATGGGAGGTAAGGGAAGCTACAAGGCAAAGCCCAAGCTGACCTAAACCAACTAAGCAACAAAAAAAGCTAAGATTCCTCCAAAATACATCAAACCTCACTCAACTCGTAACCATATGTAGATCAATAAAAACCATGTCAAATCTGGTCTTTGCTTTATTGCACTCCTTATGTTGTGTCAGGGTATATCGTTAGGAAGTCTCAAATGTCTCCCTACGTTGCTATCCTTTCACATCGTGATGATGAAGTAAGGAGCCAATCCGGACACCCATGGTTGTTGTAGTGTTTTAGGTAGTGTAGCTGTGAAGCTACTCTCTCTTTACTCACTGAAAATCACGAGCAAGAAAAAGATGAAATGAATAGATGCAACCAATGAAGCTCAAAGAGAAGAAGAAGAGAGATGCAACAAGAGAAGAGAAGGAAAAGAGGGAGAGAAAGAGAGTTTGCTTTTGCAATGGGCACAACACAAATGAGTGAAAGCATACCTTTTATAATCTTATCCAAAACCATATATGCAAATCCATTTTCCACTGTCTTACAAAGTGTTTCCATACTTTTATGCTTTTATGTGGATTTAGGCCATTATAATAGAACTTATTTTAAGGCATCTTTTGG
This sequence comes from Lygodium microphyllum, assembly GCF_053477565.2. Classification (NCBI taxonomy): domain Eukaryota; kingdom Viridiplantae; phylum Streptophyta; class Polypodiopsida; order Schizaeales; family Lygodiaceae; genus Lygodium; species Lygodium microphyllum. Next base: position 1,223,020 of record NW_028229525.1, read on the forward strand.
GATTCAATGGCACATTCAGTAAAAATATATGACACTTGTATTGGTTGTACACAATGTGTTAGAGCCTGTCCGACAGATGCACTGGAAATGATACCCTGGGATGGATGCAAAGCCAATCAGATAGCTTCTGCTCCCAGAACAGAAGACTGCGTAGGTTGTAAGAGATGCGAATCCGCTTGTCCAACAGATTTCCTAAGTGTACGTGTTTATCTTGGAGCTGAAACGACTCGCAGCACGGGTTTAGCTTATTAATTAGTTGTATCAAAGATTATTAGTCAAATACTACTTTTTTCTTTTTCTTATACCATTACCGATTCATACTCGAATCTTTATAAAAGATCTTGATATGAATCGGAATGATATGAGTCAGAATGCTGATCTGAACTTACCAAAAAACTTTCAAGACAATTAAATTATCACCCATGATGAGTAACGTACCTCGGCTAACGATAATCGTTCTCTTCCCAATTTTTGCGGGTTTCTTGATTCCATTATTTCTTCAGAGTGAAGGCAGTAGAATGGTCCGGTGGTACACCTTAGGCATTTGTACATTAGAATTTGCATTAATCACTTATATATTTTATTGCCATTTCCATATTCACGACCAATCCATTCAATTACTTGAAAATTTTAGTTGGATTGACTCTATTCAATTCCATTGGAGGCTAGGCATAGATGGGCTTTCCATGAGTCTGATTCTACTTACGGGTCTTGTTACTACTGCAGCAGTGTCGTCGGCTACTTTGGCCAGTCACTAAAAATACACATTTGTTTTATTTTTCAATGCTAGTTATGTATAGTGGTCAAATAGGACTATTTGCATCTCGAGACATTCTTCTCTTCTTCTTTATGTGGGAATTAGAATTGATCCCAATTTATTTACTTCTCTCTATATGGGGCGGAAAGAGACGTCTCTATTCGGCTACAAAATTCGTTTTATACACAGCTTAGGTTCCGTCTTTCTCTTAGTTGGAGCTATAGTTATGAGTTTTTATGGGAGTGGAACACCGTCCTTCAACATTCAAGACTTGATTGTGAAGCCATACCCCGTTTCATTGGAATTACTTTTGTACACAGGATTCCTAGTAACTGTAGCAGTAAAATTACCAATCTTTCCTTTTCACACCTGGTTACCGGATACTCACGGAGAAGCCCATTACAGTACGTGTATGTTGTTAGCTGGAGTGCTCCTAAAAATGGGTGGGTATGGATCAATTCGAGTCAATATGCAAATTCTATCTCAGGCTCATTCGAGAATTTCGTGGTGGTTGGTATTGATAGGATCAATCCAAATTGTTTATGCTTCTTTAATTTGTTCAAACCAATATAATCTAAAAAAAAGAATTGCTTATTCATCCATTTCCCATATGGGATTCGTAGTCATTGGAATAGGTTCTTCGACAGATACAGGTCTTGACGGGGCCCTCTTACAAATGCTTTCCCATGGATTGATAGGCGCAGCTCTATTTTTTTCCGCAGGAGCTTGTTATGACCGAACGCGGACCCTTTCCCTTGACCAACTCGGTGGAATAGCCATTTCAATGCCTAAATTATTCGCCATGTCTAGTGCCTTTTCAATGGCATCCTTTGCCTTACCGGGAATGAGCGGTTTTGTATCCGAGTTATTAGTTTTTCTAGGAATAGTTACCAAGACAACTTATTCCCCCTTTTTCAAAATACTGGTGACTGCAATGGAAGCAACCAGTATAGTATTAACCCCTATTTATTTATCATCAATGTTGCGTAAAATATATTTTGGCTATAATAAAGTTAATTACTTAGACTTGTCCCTAAATGATATTGGACCAAGAGAAATTTTCATTTTGATTTGTTTTTTATTACCGATTCTGGGTATCGGTTTGTACCCCAACATGATTCTACCCGTGTGGAACAGCCAAGTAGTCACTGTTTTTCCTTGATCGATAATTTCGCGATGAAAGGTGTTGTATCATTTTCATTTTTTTTTATCTATTACTATTTAATCAATAAAATAGAGGATAAAAATTTTGTTAAAAAATGTTTATATATGGAAAACTTTGATGGGGAATCCACTTAACTTAGGATTCCCCATAAGATTTCCTATATATTCTTTTTAGCATACTATGCTTTTGCCAGTGCCCATCTCATTGTTACTGCCACGTAGCATCCTCACCTGTTTACTGCTCGCATTCAATTTTCACACAAAACTCTTTTGTAACCAGATCAGATTATTGAATTAATCAAATTATTTGATTAATTCAATAATCTGATTAATTCAACCTTTTTCACTGTTTCTAAACTAACCAGCCGTAATTATGCAAACCAATTCCCAATAGATTAACCCCTAAGAAACGGATCCAAACCAAGAGAAATCCTATGGATGCTATTGCAGCGGGTACTTGCCCTCTCCAACCATTAGTCATTCTAGCATGAATATAAGTAGCATATATTAACCGAGTCACCAGTGCCCAAGTCTCTTTAGGATCCCAGCTCCAATAAGATCCCCATGCCTCGTTAGCCCACACTGCCCCGGACAGAATACCAATAGTTAAAAGAGAAAATCCTAAACTAATCATTTGGTAGATCCATTGGTCCATCCGATTAACCAACTGGTACTTACCTAGGTTTAGAAATAATTGAAAAAAAGATTCTTTTACAGCATCATTTTTTGTTCCTATTGGTTTGAAAAAATCCTGGGCTATACACCAAGTGGATATCAAATGAATAGTATTGCGGTTGAAAGCAAGTACGGAACATTCTTTTTTGGAACTGGAATAAATAATTGATAGAGACACTGCTAGCAAAGATCCACGTAACAGGGTTGCGTAATTCAATGACATCATACTCACATGCATTACTAACCAGTGCGACTGCAAGGCGGGTATCAACCGTGTCTGTCGTTCCATCCCCCCGGGAAGACCTGAAGTTGCAAATCCATGGATCAATGTGGCACCCGATGCTGTAACTGTGCTTGACCAACCATCCCGATCTTTAAGAGCAAGAATGAAATAAATTAAGGAAGAACTCCATGAAATGAAGATAAGTGATTCATATAAGTTACTTAGTGGCAGGTGTTTAGAATCTATCCAACGAGTAATCATAAGGGCAGTTGTGCACGCAAAAGCGATTACCATGCTCTTATGACTGAAATTTCTTTCAAGCTTTTTAGATTTGCCAATTGAATAGACCCATTCAGACAAAGTAGTGAAGAAAAGCATGAACAAAGAAATATAAGCAAATATTTTTTCTGTATCAGTGTGCATCGTGTCGATAAAGAATTCTTGATATTTTCATTTTTGTTACTCAATCCATATTTAGGTATCCATTGTATTCATACTCTGAATTTATACTCAGTTGAATTTATTAGCAAATAGATTTTTATGGTATTCCTCACTAATCAATAATTTTTATAGATTCCTTCATTTCTCCGATCCGTACTCGGTAACGAGCCAAAGAATCTCCTTCTGTTTGAAATTGGATTTTCCAGTCCGATTCGTCGTAGCATTCGTAATGATCCACTTTTCTTAGATCCCATTGAATTCCCGAACCTCGTAGCATTGGACCTGATAATCCCCAATTGATAGCCTCTTCTCTTGCGATGAAACCGATTCCTTCGACCCGTCTAAGAAAGATTGGGTTATTCGTAATGAGTCGTTCGTATTCGTTAATTTTTGGTAGGCAATAGTGACAAAATTCTAAGCATTTGTCTACCCACCCGTAGGGTAAATCTGCGGCTACCCCTCCGATGCGAAAATAATTGTGCATCATTCGCATACCCGTGGCAGCTTCAAATAAATCATGAATCATTTCTCTTTCTCGAAATGTGTAAAAGAAGGGGCACCAACATCTGCCATAAAGGGACCCAACCATAATAAATGGGAAGCTATTCGGCTTAATTCAAGCATAATCACTCTGATATAACTAGCTCTTCTAGGTACTTGAATATTCGCCAACTTTTCTGGCGCATTCACGGTTACTGCTTCCGTGAACATAGTAGCTAAATAATCCCATCTTGTGACATATGGAAGATATTGCAAAATCGTTCGGTTTTCAGCAATTTTTTCCATCCCTCTGTTCTTCATCGAAAAATCAAAAAAAATTGAAATTGATCCTGGCTATGATGGTCTATATGTTGATGGACTGTTTCTATATCTTACCAATAAATAAGTTAATGGACTGTTTCATAATGTTCAACGTGTTGATGGACTGTTTCTCTATCTCATAATACTTACTAATAAGCTGTTGATGGATATGTATAACAATGTGAAAAAGGGATAAGAAAGAACCAAAGGACATTTGTTTTTAAAGAAAAAGAAGAAGATCCAATGCATTGGTTATGGTTTCGGTAAATGCATTGTACCATATTTCTTTCTTAATAAAAAAAGATGTTTCTAATTAAACTGTTTATAAGAGTTAAATGGGACAAATACATTGGTTATGGTTTCGGTAAATGCATTGGCTATGTTTTTGATAAATGCATGGGTTCTGGTTTCAGTAAATATATTATCTATGGTAAATGCATAGGTTCTGGCAATGATAAAATCATATCAAATATGTCTTTCATATAGTCAATCTTATTTGAAAGTAAATACATCGTTTTTTAAATGCATTGGTTCCGAGGAAAGCACTAGTTCAGGAGACTATATCAAAAACCAATAAGGAGAAAAGCCACTAAAAAACCAATAAAAACAGTTGTAATGACTATCGTACTTACCTAAAGCGTTAGCTTCTCGTCAATTCCTTCTATTTTCAGCCATACTTTACTCTCCTGCAATGAATCCTTTGGTTTCCGGTAGATGGAAGATCTGCATGAGCGATACAAGAATTCTTGTATAATAACAATCTTTGGTATCCGGAATGTAAGATGATTCGCCTTGCCAGTGGCCGTTCCGCTTACGGTTGTTAGTAAAAGCTAATAACTTACTAAGAAATCATCATCAACCTTTACGAATAGCCAATTTAAAGCTCTGGCTATTGTCAGAATGCACTGCTGTATAGATTCAATAGCTAGCCGAGAATACATAATGGGTGCCGGTTTTTATTCTTCTCATTGAATTTCATGCATATGGAAGATAGAGAGATGGGGGAAGGATTGAATGGATAACTGAAATGACGTTACTAGCGGAATTCCATCTTAGTGGTCTTATTTTGTGTCCTTTGCTAGGAAGCATTATCTTTCTGGTCTTTCCTGATTCTGAAATACGACGGATATGAATTATTGGTTCGTGTGCTTTTTTGATGACTTTTCTGTATTTTTCAGTCTTTTGGATATGATTTGATAATTCCACAGCCAAATTTTAATTTGTGGAAATCATTTGATGGCTTCCCTACTCAGACATAAGCCTTGTTATAGGTATGGATGGTATTTTTTTGTTTTTGGTAGTCTTGACTACGTTTTTAATTCTCATTTGCATTTTAGTAGGTTGGTTTAGTATTGAGAGTTTCGGAAAGGAGTATGTAATAGCACTTTTAATTGGTGAATTTTTTATGATTGCTGTATTTCGTATGTTGGATATCTTACTTTTTCACGTTTTTTTTGAAAGCGTGTTAATCTCTATGTCGTGTGGAGCCGAGCCTCTGATATTCGTCGGGATAAAGCCCCCTGCGGACAGGAGCTTTATGCAGTAAACTCTTTTAAGCGGTTGGATTCGAATTATCCCCGCAAAGCTTTTAGTAAAGGGTAGTCTTGTGTGTAGGCACAGTATTGATTGCCGAATCTGTCAGATGACCTATTTGCAATTGGCGGGAAGTTCTTTGTCGAATGGGTACTCTGAGATCCCGATTTGCCTACTTAAATATCGTATGGACATGCGGAAAAGGGTGCTTTCAGGCAGGGAACTTTCGTCACGAAAAAGCAACGATTATATATAGGGTGCGGGCACACTTGCGCGAATTGCAGATGACGGCTACAAGGGTGACGGATTGTATCTGATGCCTGGGGATGGACGTAAACTCGTCGGCTATTTGTGGAGTCAACAGAGATATTTGTCCTGATCTCGAAAGAAGACTTAACGGGTTGCTTTTGGCGACCCGGCCATAACAAAAGTTGCCATAAAAGAATTAAAGCATTCAATACTACTCGTTATAAAAGATTACTCTTGGCTTCTGAAATTAGATGTGAACCGGTCATAGCGGTTCTAAGATCTAAAAAGTTCAAAAAGCAAAACGACCAGCATAAAAAGTAGAGACAAAAAGAGAAGAACATAATGGAATGAAAGGACAAGATTTCACAGTAATCTCGATTGCGGAAGCACTGCTTGTTTTTTTACATAGATAGGATTTTTTTAATAATAAGTTGGCCTATTTAATTTAGATTAGATTATAAGAAAGCTCACATCATATAGGAAGCAGTTTCTATTGTATTTCCAAAGCTACTTTCCTAATTTCCAATCGGGAACATAATATCAAATTATCCTCTATCATGATGATAAAAAAAAAGGATATGCTAACGATATAAATAAAGCCTAAAATGGACCGCATATACGGGCAAAATATATGCGATCATGTGGATCAACATTCAATGAGTTTGACTACAGGTTTAGAAATTAGTCTCGTTGACTTTACTTATATTGCTAAAAACCCATAGAATCCTTTCAAAATAAACCAGCAGATACCAGCGGGTCAAGGGGTGAGCACCTTCCATTAGATTTACTTTACTTTCTATAGGGTACAAATGTAATCACTTAACTGTAGAGGAAAGGTCCCTTGGTTACATAGAGGGTTTATAGCATAGGAGTTTCCATTTACTTGCAAAGGTTGAGCAGGTAAATTTTTAACCAAAATCTCTTAAGTGTAGCAAAAGCCATGCAAACGCATTGCGAGCTTCAATAATTACAACATTGCTGCCACAGCGTTTGTTTAGGTTATCTGCTCAGAAGCAGATAACGGGCTGACAAGGCACATGGTGTTTACTTGATTAAGGGAGCTTTAAAATGGAACAAGATAAGAGAATGGGTTTATAAGGTCATTTTTTTTCTCCTTTGAAAGCAGCAAAAGATTGTATACTTGTCTGGATAGGCGCTTCCTTGAAATTCCAGATACGGCAACCTTTCTAGTGGCAAATGAAGCAGCCGCGTCTGTAACTAGGAATTTTCGGCAGAGGTATTAGAGCTAAAGAGCCTGCCTGTTGACAAAACATTTTCAAGCTAGAGAAAAGGAAAACTTTATTTCAATGAGAATACGAAAGTCTGTCCAGCCTACCAAACTAGCCTATGTCGTGTCGACAGCTAAGGCATTTTAAGAGGCCCGTTGCAAATATTGCAACGGCTTGTGTTATGTTATGAAGTTTGGATGATTATCGATTGTCAGGGTCCAATAATTTGCCACTTTTAGCCCGTTTGGCCGGCTGGTCTTTTATGGCAAGGGTTTCCTAGTTTAATTATTAACTGCTCTAAGGACCTATGAATGATGGATAGAAAAAGGGTTCACCCTAGCACAGAAAAGCGAAAGGCTCAAATTCGAGCAATTCACATCAACCGCGCTTTAATATATTAATTTCAGAAAACAAAATTACTTTCCTATGAACCTTTGTCTTTTACAACATGATGAACAAAATTCGTAAAAGCTTCATGTATATGGCTAGCAAAACAGTAAAAGGGCTTCCCTTTTAAGGGAAAATTAGGCAAGGTTTATGATCTAACTTGCCGGCAGGCGGACAGAAAACCCATGCATCTAAAATTGATTGGTTTCTGGCCAGATATCCAAAAAAAGCTTACAAGCAAAACAAGAAAACACATATATGATATAATATGATGTACTCATTAACCCATTCTATTTTAGGTTTAGATAAAAGGCCTGAGAAATGCTTGCTAGGGTGAGCCTAAAAACGGAAAAAAATAGAATCATGACAATGGATTCAATTTCAAGACCAAGAGCGGTTATCACGGGCAATTAACAAGAGCCGGGTCATTTGCTATCTTAAAACGGAGCCATATGATGCGAAAGTATCACGTATGGTTCTTTGAGCAGGGATTGGGTACTTATCGGAGCCTTTTTTTGGCCTATTTCCTAAAGTAAAATAAGGGGCCTATTTTTGACTCTCCCATTATTATAGGAGTATGGGGTTTTAGATAAAGAAAGATATGAGCGGTATATTAGTTTTTTTTATATACTCTATTTGGATCCGTCTTTATGTTTCTAGCTATTTTATTGATTTTTTTCCAGGCAGGAACTACTGATTCACATGTATTATTAACTACAGGATTTAGTGAATGATGTTAAATTTTGTTACGGCTTGCCCTTTTCGTCTCTTTTGCTATAAAAGTGCCTGTGGTACCAGTTCATATTTGGTTATTTGAGGCTTATGTAGAGGCACTTACAGCTGGATCTGTAATCTTGGCAGGAATTCTTTTAAAATTGGGAACCTATGGTTTATTAAGATTCTCCATACCCATGTTTCCTGAAGCGACGCTTTATTTCACTCCTTTCCTTTATACCTTAAGCATGATTGCAGTCATATATACGTCCTTAACTACCATAAGACAAATCGATCTAAAAAAGATTATTGCCTACTCCTCGGTAGCTTATATGAATTTCGTGACTATTGGTATGTTTAGTCGGGCGGCCTAATAGTTACCTATAATTATGAACATATTCAATTAATTTTTGTGTTCCGAGCGTGCAACTTATCAACCTTCTAACAATAAAATAGAGAACATAGCATGTTGTAAAAGCAGCTTGATATAATCTGGCAATGAAGTATTTGCATAGGATGCGGGGCCAGCTTGTTTGACTTTATTGTTTTGCTATTAAAGATGAAAGATCAGCTAAGGAGACTTTGCTAGTTTTATAAGCGAATATGTGTAACACTTTATTAGTTGGTTTTACGCAATGAGAATCGAAAATTAAAGCAAAATGAACAAAGATGTTAGCGATATGGGTTCATTTTAAGCTGCTTTGTCTGCGAAGAAAAAAAGCGTAAAGCACGTGGCTCACTAAGCAACCAGATGATTGTTCATTTACTGAAGCTCGGAAAAGAGACGGTTTTCTCAGTTCACTTTTTACCTTCGCTGAATTGATGGAAGCCTCATAAAGATGCATGGCGTTGCCCATACTTAGATTTGAGTCTTATAACATGCTTTAAGACATTTCTTAATATCCCCGACATCTTTTCAGATTGTTTAATCAAATCAAGCAAGTCCGCCAACGTTAAGCGAGTTGAGCCTAGACAGGCAAATTAAAGTCACTTCCAAAACAATACTTTCCAAAACACGTGTCCGGTATACGCAAGAAAACAAGAACATATAAACCACTATATTTCCCATCAGCCATCGAGACTAGGTGCTAAGGCCATAACGAGTGGGAGAGTAAAGGACTCATTTTATCGAAGACAAAGAAAATGTATGAACAACGACTCTAGACGTCACAGCCTATAGGTGACAAAGGCGAGATCTGGCTAAACTGCGAACCCTTGCAAATAAAGTAATTATTTTGGCTGCCGACCTGCATGCAAGCAAGCAAACGGTCTAACTTTATTGTGCGTTAGTATTTCAAAGGCTATGTGTTTTTTTTTATCAACCTTTGATTGCTTTGCCTAAATTTAAAAGGATACCTTATGTATGACGTTTCAAACACTATCAGTCTTCATTCGCTTCGCGAAGGGCGTATGGCTGGAAATCAGAAGCCCATAGTACCTGCCTAACTTTCATTAAGGAGCCATGTAGACGGAAAGCGCTGGAACATTCAGTGGAAGGAAAGGGGCCCATATATCCGTATGATCCTTGCGGATATTACTCCATACCCCTATGTACAAATTTTTTGTTTGCCATCATACAGAATGGGCTCAATACAATATTAGTGTGAATATTTAAGTTTCTGGCCTTCATAATAGTGATGTTGTCTGTGGAACCATTTACTCTTAACATGACATGGGCTTGTAACTTACTGAACCAAAACATATGGTTACAAGCACCTAATCTTACACCAAAAGATAGTAAGTTTAGCTAGTCTATTGTTTAAGACAATGCTTTCCAGTATATGATGCGGCTGCATATGAATTATTTTTTAGGTTTCATCTGAAGTAGAAAATTCACATATGCGTGCAAAGAGAAAAAGCCTAATCGCTGACCTTACATTTTCTGAGAAAAGAAGTCAGGAAATTTTTATTTTGAAACATAGACTAGAAACTTCTTTTTTGTCTAGCTTTATATGAATTTAGACTCAGCCATCTCCTGAGTCGAATGATTTTGCCTAGGAGATAAATTAATGCGCAAATCAATAGAATCTGGTAAGCAAGCCTTTAAGATCTGTCATAATGGTAAAGATACGCCAGAAATGTATTTCAGATTGCCTCTCTATTGTTCCATATATTGTAAATATCACGTAAATATATGTGGCCAGATTTGGGTGAAAAAAGACAATCAGGATCTTTATTCGGTAGGACTAAAGATCATGATCTTAGCAAGCCTTACAGAAATTACATATTATCAATATACCAATGTATCATCAACACATTGCGGCTGTTAAATAATGCTAATGCATAATGGGCTGGAAAGGCAAAGATGGAGGAAAGCTAAAAGCCCTGTCATGCGTTCCCAGGGACTGCGACAGATTAAAACGAATACATGCTAACTATAAGTGCAAAACAAGTAACTTTACATGCATATAAAATATTATCTGCCTGGCAACTAATTCTAGATACTAACAGCAATTAAAGGCAAAACACATCAGCTGATAAATGAAATGGGGTTAAAAAGCCGTATGATGGGCAACGATTCTGTACGGTTTGGGGAGGAATCGAATGACCTTGATTGATTTAAGGAGAGTATTTCACTCTATTAAACGTACAGGGAATTGAAGGTAGCATTTTACTTATGCCGAGTCATGGATTGGTCTTTTTAGCTCTTTTTTTATGTGTTGGTGCTCTATATGATCGATATAAGACTTGACTTGTCAGATATTACGGAGGTTTAGTAAGTACTATGCTCAATCTTTCTATCATCCCATCATTTTTTACTTTAGCCAATATGAGCCTACTTGGTACTAGCAGCTTCATTGGCGAATTTCTTATTCCATTGGGAGCTTTTTAGAAAAATAGCTTTGTGGCTACATTGGCAGCACTTGGAATGGTTTTAGGCGCAGCCTATTCCCTTTGGCTATATAATTGTGTAGTTTTTGGGGGTCTAAGATCTAAATATTTACATAAATTTTCCGATTTGAATAGGAGAGAAGAATTTATGTTTTTACCCTTTGTTTGTGGAGAGGTGGCCGTTATACTGCCCAATAAATATATGATTAAACGATTTAATTACTACGTTGTAGGTGCTCGCGATGAAACGAAAGCAACTTACCTCAATGGGAAACATAGCTTGTTGCAAAAAAAAAGGACAGGGCTGCTAACCATTTCCTCTCTAACCGTGTCTCCAAGAAACAGTCGAGTGGTTAACTCACGAAGGCAAACTTAAATAAGGCAATGACTTAAACGCGCCTGGTCTGGTCCAATAGTTAAGCAATTGGTTATATCACAGCGTTATCTTTACCATGATATAGACTTCACGCATTTATGGCAGGGCATAATGAGTTCTCAACTTCGATATGAAGTCAATGCTGGAAGCACAACTGGTTTCTTTAATATGACTCATTTGAGTTCAAGATCTTACGTCAATAACGTAAGCATTGGAGTTTTTGGTAGCACCGGCAAACTAGATAACCGTAGATTCGGAAATTTAGAACAGAGGACTCATAGTATCTTTTTAAACCCAACCAAAACCAAACATCTCGTCAATAACTGAGGTGACGGCTAAATGAAATACAGCAAAGCCTTTATTGATTATATAAAACTTAAGGGCCGCTTAGCCTCCGTTAAAGGATAGAGCCGCATTCTCAAAACCAAACCTTTTCAAAACAGTGTTCTTAAGGAGTACAGAGGCCTCATTTCCGTATAGACCATAGGGGCTTATTTGAAATTGTATGGTAAGCTACGAAATTTTTTCATAATTTCTATACGTCATTCTGTACGCAAGCTAGATAAAGCATACTTTTGATGTCTCCTATAAGCAAGTACGCTATATGCAATTCTAAAGGTCTAGTTATGAAAGGGCAGGTAATTTAGGTATTTTTACGGTGATTTGCTATTAGGGTCGGGGACCAAAGGCTTTGATCTGTGTAAGTTCCATTTGTGTAGGGTAACGGAGAAAGAGCCTAAATCAATAGACATCGATGAATCATCATGAATGGGCGTTGCACACTTAAATGATATCATCGCATTGACTCCAAATCCAAATGGATGAAAGCAATAAATAGAACAACAATCGGATGTTTTACGAAATCTAACCAGTTCAAAGCAAAAGCCACTTCTCTACTTTTACTGTATAGAGACCTTCATACGAAGAGCTGAAATCCATTTAATTGCGGTTCGGGTATCTAAACTCATGGCGACGGGAGTTTAGGTGAGTGAGCCGAGTGAAAGGAAACTATCTGGCCCGGTTTGGAGAGCATTTTATTAGGTTACGTATTTAAGGTAAGCAAGGAGAATGTTTTCATTTCGTCCCATTGAACTAAGCTTACAGTTTCAACGCCGGATTTCTGACTCTACCTATTTGGATGGGTGTTTACCTCGAAACGTTTTCAGAATGTATGCATACTTCCGTGAGTAACTTAGTGCAACACGGAAGATTCGTTTAAATTAACCTATAAGTGATACAATAAATTCTTATTAAATGACCCTTAAATCGGTTTGGTTTAATCACCAAGCCGATCATGTCAAAAACGGTTTAAGCGTCGTGTTAAGCAAGAAAGAAGAATAAAAAGTTTGGCAGTTTGTTCTACGCTGTTGAAAGCTAAATCAACATGAGGTGTATAATGCATAGCTAAAAAAACACCACTAATGACTTAAATGACCAAACAAAAACCAGCTAACGAACCAAATCCCCACCAATAACTTATATTGCTTAGAGTTGGATGATCTACCGAATGCTAATCGAGTACAGAAAACATGGGCTACTTAAGCACAAAAAGTCATCTAGCCATGATAGTAATCGTAATAATAGCATTTAACCTATTTCAAATCATACAGCCCCGACTGGGCATTCATTTTTGATCATAGATAGTTATTTCGTCGTTTTAGCTTTAGATAATTTACTTTATTTATCTAAAAAACTGGGGCTCTTACCGATAAATGAAAGTTTTTCCTAATCCCAGAAAGCATCGAATGTTCCCTAGAATTTATTGACTTTCATTAGAATCGGGACTTAAGTCCCATATAGTCTCCATTACTATTCTATTTAATAGACCTTCTTTCTTTTTTTCCTTTTCTTCATTATGACAGAGTATGTAAAGAGCGTTTAGAGCTGGAGGAAGACTGGGATTCGAATAAGCTTTAAGCATAGAAACTGCTATTTTAATAACAGAATCTTCGAAAGAAAGTATAAATTGATCAGAGTTAGACATACCCGCTAGTCCTATGCAAGCAAACCTACGCCCATTTAAAAGATCGGTTAATAAGTTTAAGGATAAGATAAATTCCCTAAAATTGTTACTATCCGGCATGTGGGTATGAATAAAAATTTCAGAGAAAAATCATCCAATCCCTTTATCTTTACTTTGTCCCCCAAGTCGTCCGTTCCTTGCTTTTCTTCCCTACCCGCATAACAACCTTTCCTGTACGGTATTTTGTGGATAAGCGAAGACTAGAGGCCGTTAGGCAGCAGACCCGCGACCTAGCTATCAAAGGGATGTTTAGCTTTATCCTACCCTTCGTGATTGCGTATTCCACGGTAGAATTTGCCAGTTTAAGGTGTCAAAGGAATGGCTTCGAACCGGGTTCAAATCCTATAAACGAATCATAGTTGTGCTTTGTTTGCTGTTTGGATTCGCCTTACCTGCTTATGCTTTTATAGCACAAGATTTTACCACCCACTTTATACCCATCACCAATATATTGCTGGGTTTATCATGGTAGGGGCCATATTCTTCATTAGGGATTATGATCCGGAACAAAACAAAGACAATGTATTGTCAAGAATGTTGGAGCATAAAGAAGCAATAATATCCCATTTAAGTTGGGCTAGCTTATTTCTAGGTTTCCACACTCTAGGTCTTTACGTACATAACGATGTCATGCTAGCCTTTGGAACTCCAGAAAAACAGATTCTTATTGAGCCCGTTTTTGCATTTGCATTATTGAAAAAGAAATATGGTTACGGATCTTTCTTAACTTTACAAAATACTTTAACCACCAAAGAATATTTGCTGAAAAAATAAAAGCTTTAGATAAAAGCCAATTTAAGCAACAAACTTGCAATTCACTCCAAGATACTAATTCAAATAATAGCTATAAGAAATGCAAACAAAAGAAACCGCATAATCCGGTTAATGATCATGATTGCAGGGACAAAGATAATGGTAAAAAAAAACAACCAGATTAATAAATATATATTATCATAGCACGCTAACTAAAAGGCATTAGCGCATTGATTATGGCTTTCAGCATCGAGGTGCTAAACCTTCCCTAAGATGTTTTGATCAGCTTGTTATCCCACAGAGTCACTCTTATCCTAAGAGTGACGGCTCTTCCACTTGGTTAGCACCGTTAAATCATAGCAGGCCAACTTTCTAACTATTTGACTGATAAGTATTGCAATCAATCTCCCGCACTCTTTGGCTGATTCCTGTCTCTGCATGTTTTCGTTACTTTCTATCTAAAAGGCCTACGCGCCAATCGCTTGCCATCGCTGCATATTGCTTTGCCAGGCCAGACAATGCAGCTGATCGCGAATATGGCTTATCGCATGCCATAGCAAAGACTGGCTATATCGCATTGATTATGTTTGTTTTCTGCGATCATAATATTTTTTATAGGTCTGGAGATCATAACATTTTTTATAGGTCTAGCAAGTGTCATAAAGCAGCAATCCGGCTAATTCATTTTATTTTGGGCAAGCGGGTGCCTTCGTGGTTAAGATTTTAGGGCGTCGAAACGGATTTTGGAACCTATTTACATTTTCTATGAAAGGAACGGTCAACGAGCCCGCCGGTACGGACGCCATTAAGAGGACCCCCAATAATTTATTGGGAACTGTACGAAGTATTTGAAAGACAGGGAAAAAGTACCATTCGGGTAATATTTCCAATGGAGTCGCAAAAGGATTTGCTGGTTCACCAATCATTGATGGTTCCGGAACCGCAAGACCCACAGTACATGCAAACGTCCCTAAAATGACTACTGGAAAAATATATAATGGGTCGAGTCCATTTATTAGCTTTTTCTAGTGCAGAAAACTTGTAATTCCTTACTATCTGGCATAATTGTCTTGTTTCATCCTGAATATGAAGTTAGTTGCAACAGGTTGCTGGAGGCAGCAAAAATAGTACAGGTTGCCAGGCTAAAGGATTGGTTCATTTTTTTTTTCAAGCCAATAAACTTATTTTTAGTGAAACTATTCATAATTCTGCGACTGGAGAGCAACCAACAAAGAAAGATGGAGATCCGGCATTATGGCGCGTGATCCTCCTAACCCTAGATAAAAGGTGGAAAGCGAGGATAAAGTGCTTTAGTTAAGTGTCATTGCTTATGACGTTATTGCTGTAGCCTCAAGGAGGTTTGGCCATTGCTTCAACCTTCCCGAATTCCTGCAGATTCGGGTCGTTTTCCGCCACCGGAACGTCTTGAAATAATTCCCATATGGTGCGGGAGACTCAATTGATCTAGACTCAGAAGCTGGGATTTGACCCTTTCCATCGATCGGTTGGGCCAAAGCATTTACTGGCTTAAAGGCCTAAGAAAGAATTACTAACTGGTATTTGCGCAATTTTTCCCGTTGCTTTTACGGAACCCCCTTCCTGTATGGTCGAACCATCGCCCATCAGTACTTAGCCAACATTATCAGATTCTAAATTCAAAGCGATGCCTACTGTACCATCTTCAGATTCTACCAATTCTCCAGCCATTACTTTGTTCGAACCATGAATGCGGGCTATTCCATCTCCCACTTAAGGTACAGTGCCAGTATTAACAATTTCCATTTCTGGGGATCGGATGGGTCAAAAACAGCTAATTCGTATAAAGCCATTGAACCCGCAATACTGGCCGGAAACGGCGAGCAGACAGTCTTTGATTCATAGCAGTGCAGCTCTTGACGTACGGGGCTTTCCCTTACTTTGTTTCCGGAGTACAGTAGCTAAAGAGTGCAGTATTTGACTATTTATTAGGCATTTCCTTCGACCGGAAAAGTGGCCATTGGTTCACGATACGAATACTGTTCTAGGGATGTCGCTAATAGTTTCTGCTAGACAGAAGTACTGTTTTGAACGGGCTGGCTCAGCAGCAACTCCTGGTACTGTAGCCGTGGGAACGACGGTTCGGTACTCGTTGCTGTGACTGAGCCTAGGGGTTGTCTTTCATAACAATAGCAAGTTCGTAACTGATAGGTGCAAATAGGGTTGTGTTTATACAAGTTCGACAAAAAAGGAAAAGCAATGAATCCTTTGGTTTCCGGTAGATGGAAGATCTGCATGAGCGATACAAGAATTCTTGTATAATAACAATCGATTAATAAGAACCTATTCGGCCAATCCAAACGGGTTGCGCCATAGCAATCTTTGTTGTAAAAAAAAAATTCGCTCTAAACCCATCAATTGAACTCACCATGGCCCCAGTACCTCTTTGCTTTAGTATAGTTGCCTTTTTTTGTTTTTTAAGTAAGTTAAGAAATCTCCGGCACTCTAATAAGACGTGAAACACCCGATGCCATTTTGACCTCGATGTGTGAAAAGCGCCTTTTTCTGCCATATGTACTGGAAATTACCGGGAGACGTGGTTGGACAGTCCGGATTGTTTTCGCATAACGCTGCGATCACATCACATTGATGACCGTAAATCACCGCTATGAGGCTGAATTCTCTTAATGAAAGTGATGAGGTTTTTGACTTTGATATCCCCTTTCAATTTGCATTCCATGCAATCGGCAAGCGGAGTCATCAATTAAAATGACAAAAATATTTTCACGTTAAGCTGAAAAACTCCATTGTTGGCCAGCACTTCAAGCGCTGCCAAAAAGAACATATCACGGTAAGACTATAACTACAATAAGAAGTCTTTTCAAAAGCAGTGGCTTTGGCCTGTTGGGGTCCCGGTCCTTATCTTCTGACCGGTTAACTCAGTATCCGGAATGTAAGATGATTCGCCTTGCCTAACTTACCTATTACATTTTGCTTCTAATACATGCGGCAGCAAAAGCTAGACAATGTTTAGAACGATAAGTTTATTACTACATTTTGCTTCTAATATAACCGTAATGCGGTAGCAAAAGCTAGACAATGTTTAGAATGACGTGGCTGCAGTCATTCCAAACAATGACTAGCTAGGATTGACGTGGCTGCAGCAGACAGACCTAATTTTGGCTAACAGATGGATTACGTCTTTAAAAATAAGTTTATTACTACATTTTGCTTCTAATATAACCGTAATGGGGATATCTTTATGGCATTCGTGATCTAACTTAAAAATTACATTGGGAATGGGAAAACGTATAGTCTAATCTCGATCGAAAGATAGAGCGGCTTGGAAAGGCCAACCAAGATCGGATATAGCTGGTTTTCCGCGAAATCTATTGCAGTAGAGCGTACAATGTTTATGGTTTGGGATAGAGCACTCAATGGGCTAGGGTGGCCTCAAGCCTGACCAACCTCAAGGAAACTCCGAATACAGGCCATAGGTTTGTATAGACAGACTTTGGGTGCTAAGATCCGGTAAAGCAGGGAATTAAGTAAACGTTATATGTAAAAGGTGGGTGTCTAGTTTACGATTGTTTGAAAGTTTATATAAAGTAGACTTTTGTCTATAAGTCATTTAAATCGGTTATTGTCATCTAATATAAGAATTTTTGCATAATAGGAAATGATAGTTTCTTGAAAAGAAATAACAAAATTTAGTCAAATTGAAGGTTCTAGCAATACTTTCTAACGTTAGGTTTAATTGAATAATCAATAAGATGGTTCTGCGGGGTAGAGTAATTGGCAAACTCGTCAGGCTCATGATCTGAAGACTGTTGGTTCAAATCCAACCCCCGCACTTTATTAATAAAGAAATAGCTATATAAATTAAGTATCTAATCATTGATAAGGAACTTACATTAACCAAAAAGTCCTGATAAATGATAATTGAGACATTAAAGAACCTTTAATTAATGGTTTCTATACACGGTTGTAGATGCAACCAATTTGCCAATAAAAACAAAAGAAAAATGGCCAATAAGAAAATAGCTATATTATAACATACCCAGATAAAAGTAGAATCGGATCCGAAATTCAAATATTTAAATACACAGATTTCCTATAAATACTAAAATAGTCAGGAATCCAGATAGTTTCGTGCTGCGGATATAAAGACAATCTTAGCATTGTTATATAAAGGATGTTAATGGTAAAATATCTATAAATTTATTACCGCTGGAAGAACAAAAATAAGGACCAAAGGCTGCAACCTGTCCAAATTTGGAGTCATTTTCTACCTATATCTCTATTTAATCTTAATTTTGATTTGAAATTAAGTAAGTGGTACTTACTAATTCCTTTCTTCTTTTTCCTACGTATATTCATTAGCAAGCCTATCATACAAGAAAGTTGCATGGCGTTCGGATTTTCCATGGGTTTGCTTCGATATCGTGTTTATATTGTCGTACGTTATGATTCCGGTTGTCTAATCTTTGTGCATTTAATGCACACTGCATAAAAATGGCCAATAAGGATTTCATACAAAAAAACTACAAACAATAAGGTTAATGAAGGCTAAGATAAAAACTCAATAAAAGAGACTTCACCAGCGGAATCTGATATTTCAGATATTGAGTATGATGATATGTTATCAGAACCTATTTTGAAGTGCTTAAACTAAATGGGAATTGATTTCCGTAAAAGCCATGATCGAATGCTCACGCTATCATAAAAAATAAGATAATATAGGACATCTTGTTTGTTTGTCTGTCAAAGGTCCACCAGGCAAGCAAAGCCCAGACCGGTTTAGGAGACATGATAACTGCTTTTGGCCTTATCGATTGGCTTATTGCAGGCAAGCTAAAGGCAAAAGGTAATGTGTTCTTCGGAAGAGCAAATGAGCTAAGCTAACTTAACTCATTTAGAAATAAAAATGGAAAAAAGTGTTTTCTGGCGATAACAATACTATAAATAATCTGCTGTCAACCAGACAAGATGCCTTTGCTTAAGTTAATGCCAATTTAATTAATAGCAAAGCCGTTAGCTGATCAGACCATGCATTATTTTGTATATTTAAAGTTATGAACAAAAAGAGGAAGAGATAACGTACTTGGATAGATTCTTTAAGTTTGAAATCTATCGAGATTTCAAAGCAAGATGTTCACAGTGATCTTACTTTTAGGCCGGGTGACAGAGTGGTTATGTAGAGGACTGCAAATCTTTGTACGTCGGTTCAATTCCGGTCCCGGCTTCCAATAATATGATGCTGAAAAGCAACATCAGATAAATTTTGCCCTTTAGCCATTAACTTTTTCAATTTTAATGCTGCCTTATACGAATATGAAGAAGAAAATCAAACAACATTAAACATTTCTTAATAAAGTTAATATATAGTTAGGGCAGTTTATTGAAAGGAGGTCTTTCATGCCAAAACAAATGATTACCCATAAAGGAATAAATTGAATCTAAACTCCTAAAGCTGCTTTCTTTAATGCTTTTGCTGTTATCAGGTAAACATAGTAAATATGAGCAATATCCTTAACTGAAGCTCTATATTTCATGGCAATTCTGATTTTTGTATTAGCGATAATGATGTGTATTTAATTTGTTTCGGAGCAAGACAACTTAATTATTTGACTCATAAACCAATGTCTTAAGCCACAACGCCATATCTTTAGTAGGTATGGGTTTTTTTCTTTTTATCTCAAAGTACCTACGATTTAGATTAACATGTACCTGTCCAGCCTTTTTTCTGCACAATCAAAGAAATTTATAGGTATTTTTCCTTTTATCCGTACAAATTACTTTCCATTTTCTTTATTGGGTTCTTATTTGTGTCTTAAGTAGTTTCATTTATTTGCCTTTTTAAGCACAATATCATTACTGATGATTCTATTCGCTGACATGTAATTTTTGAATGGAAAATCAAGTCCTTGTGAATAGACAAGGCTAGGTGCGACGGTTTCGCAAAAAAGTTAATGGAGCACATTATGATCCATTAGCCTAATTAAGTCAACTCGACTCCGTCCACCCGAAGGGCGTGAAAACCGTAATGCCAGCCAAATAAATTTCCTGTCCGGGCATGCCGGCCCAAGCCTGCAGCGCTTCGGAATGAAGGCCCGTTTGGAGACATTAGTTTGCTAAATCAACATACAATAAGATTGTATCATAAATGAAAATCCCATTTCTTTCTCTACTTCCATTTACCTAAGAAACACCGAGATGATGATAGGCATAGGATGACCCATTGAAAATCAACATTAGCTTAATGTTAGTTTCCTTATGGCCATCTCTTATCTTGCCTGTCAAAAAGTTACTTGCGAATAACGGGAATCGAACCCATATCCTCTGCTTGGAAGGCAGATAATCTACCGTTAATCTATATTCGCTTAAGTTTCATTCCCAGATATTCTAAATAAATCGTTTCTATAATACAAATTAACCAAAGTGGCCTTCCATGCGTGCGCAAAGACCTTGTCTTGCTCAAGCGCCTAGTAAAATGCAAGTGATGGATTATTTATGTTTAATTCGTTTCATATACGATGATTCATGGAACGCCATCGATGAAAACTTTCCGTTCATATCTCTCCAATGAGTAAGCGAAAATTCCTTAGCGAGTTGCGATCCGTTAAGGTTGCAAAAAAAGGACTCGCACCATTAGAGTTAAGATTAAGGTTAGATCCCTAATGTATATCGGCCCGGTCTTTGGGATCCGTATCCATTGTAAGCCGGGCCTTAAGACCTGGAGTTATGAGAAATGGTATTTTCTTTGTTTTTGCTATCAGAAAGTCTTTGGGCATTGTTAAGATTATAGGCATTTTTGGGATCATATCAAAAAGACCTTTGGCCGGCTAAAGGAATGGAAACGAAAAGAAATGAAATTTGTTAAAAGTAAAGTCTCGTATGGTTTTGACGTACTTCTATCCTCGACAGATAGCCCAGCATTAAAAGCTGGTCAGAGCTTATGGTTACCCGGTTGGTTAGATGCTATTAATAATAATAGTAACTCATTATTTTTCAGTATTGGACCCGGAGGTTCACCACGCTATTGCTTTGGGTTTACACACGTTGATTCTAGTGAAAGGTGCTTTAGATGTGCGTGGTTCCAAACTCATGCCAGATAAAAAGGAATTTGGTTATAGTTTTCCCTGTGACGGGCCGGGTAGGGGAGGTACCTGCGATATATCTCAGTCCAATGGCAGCTCCCTTCAATCCAAAGCAAGGCTTTAAGTATCCTTCGGGGTCCTACAAAGCAGTATACTATCACCCCTACTATGCAGTATTTACTACTTGGGGCTATTCAAGTATTGTCAACACGGGAGGCTAAGGCATGGTGTCTTATGTAAAGCCACGTATTAGATTGGCAAAATTAATATCAATACCGCCTACCATACTAAAGCTCGTTATGCTGCAGCTAAGTGGGTTCTTCACCACGAGACTCTAGCTGCTAAGCCGCCGTGTGATGGTTGCCGAGGTGGAGGGAAAGGAAAAAGGGCAAACCCTCGACCAAACCACTTTCGTGAAAAAAACTAGGGACGGAGTCGAACCGTCATTCCAGGACCAACACATTGCCATTATGTTACCTAGTTGGAGGTGACCTTGGCCACCCGAAACTAACGAAACGAAAGAAAGAACAAGGCCATAATGATTTCATATTTAACAATCCCGAGTCAAGCTAATACAATGGCCCTTCCTTTAGCTACAAACAATAGTTTCCCAAACAAAGCCAGCCTTCCTTGAGCTACAAACAATGGTTTCCGTCTGTTTTTGATATTTATAACTGTTTGTATCGTTTGCTGATAGCAGTCAAGCGCGTCGAAATAGTATGTTTTTGGCAAGTAACGGGATTTGAACCCGTGTTTTCAGATTCACAATCTGACACTCTAACCTATTAAGTTATACTCGCCCTCGGGGCTCTTTGCAAGCTCCTTTAGATCCAATATAGGCCCAAGCAAGTCTGGGATCGATTTGACTAAATATAAAAGGAGAATCGGTTAAAATGAGACAGAGCTTTCGTTTCTCTTATCTACCCATCTTAATAGGCAAATATGCTCACTATCGGACTTGAACCGATAACCCATAATGGAACAGATTTTGAGTCTATCGTGTCTACCATTTTCACCAAGTGAGCAAACAAAGCTCTCATCAAAGGAAATGTACAATAGGAATTTTCCTTACCTGGCCTGCTTAATCCAATCCTTTTTTGAAACCACCCAGTTGCGCTTTATTTATGGAGCTTGCTTTAATTTGGTCAAGCCCTAAATATCTTATCAAGACATAAAATTTTTGCCGCATTTTGTAGCTGGTTTTCATTTATCTATGTTTCTTTCTCGTTGTCCAACCTTTTCACTCTTTCATTAGTTCATATCCGTCTATTAAGGAACCAAGTAACCGAATATGCTTAGCATATACGAAGCCAGCTGAGATGAAAGGAAAAGATTTGAATCTTTATCAGCTCATTATTATTATTATTCCCAATGGGTGTAATTGTTATTATTTAGTTTAGTTTCATTTAGTAGCGGATTGTTTTGAACGAAGGCTTGTTTTCTTCTATAACATGATTTTTTTTCCTAAATCTTAATCAATATCCATACAACAGCCAGCGAAAGTGGCGAAATGGTAGACGCGCTATCTTGAGGTGATAATGAGGCCACTCATGGGAGTTCAATTCTCCTCTTTCGTAATCGTTTCTGAATAGAGCAAACAAGGCCCTAGTAAGTGGAATTCTTTTATTTTCAAATGTTAAGGATCCGCGCAGCTGATAAGATTTCATTAAATTACTACAGCTAGGCGAATTGCATATGGATCCAGGCTCGATAAGTAGCTTTCAGACTTGATAAGTGGCTTTCAGACAATGGCTATGGACTGCTAGTAGATGGCATTTTGGATAATCCAGTTTCTATCCCTTTCCGCATTATATATCAAATTCTTAAAAAAGGTACCAGGTCAGGGAGTTAAAAGCCCAATGCTCTACCAACTAAACCATACACCCAAGTATTATTATTACTATTATCCATTCTAAGAGAAATTTTTATATAGTAATTGAACGACAAGAAACAACTCCCAGTTCACCGAGCAATAGCTGAATGTAAAAGAATGGCTGCCATATTTACGTTAATCAGAGGTAAGGCCGTGAGTCATTATGTCAGGAAGGATTGTCAATGTTCCTTTCATCCATCCACCCTTATCGCCTAGTGTAGGTCAGGAGTCCGGAACGTGAGATGGCCTTACAGCCCAGCCTAGCCGCTTGGTTTTGGCTCTACAATGTTACACAATACCCTATTGATTGCCCTCTGATCCAGTCACTCAGCCAATCAAACCAATTACACCTGCCTACGCGTTTTTGAATTTTCCTGGCTTAAGGTTTTTTGAGCGACAATTTATATCTCTGACAATTCATAATTTACCTAGCCAACCCTTAACGTCAAAGCTGAGTACTTTGTGTTCTCAAAGTCGTAGGTCCATTTGATAGGGCATGGTAATGTGCATAGTCTTGTAGTGGGCGATCCTATGCTCGGCGAGTTTCACTAGCCAGCCCAGCGCTCGTGCTCATCGGAACTAAAATTTCTAGTCGGATTGCCATCATGTGGGGAGGTTTAACATAAAGTTTTGGCATGCTTTGCCTTGCCATAGCAAAATAAAGCAATTTATCTTGTTTTGCCGTAGCAGCTTTAAGGGGAATCCAAGGTAAGGTGTGTTGATCGGCTGGCTAGTCATTGGCAGCAAGTGTATGCCTTATCATAGTAAAGCAAAGCAATCACTCTTTTTTGGCATGCAAAGCTCTGCCTACGTAAAAGGCAATCTCTATTGATTGCTATAGATATCTATATATCAGATAGATGAAATAGTGAATAAACCACCGAAAAAGATTCAAACCTTCGAATGACAAAATCAAAACCCGTTGCCTTACCACTTGGCCACGCTTCACAAGCATAAAAAACATATATTTTTATAGATAACAATGGCGAGATCTTTAAAAGGCAATTGAACTAACGAGGAAAACAGCCTATAGCACAAACAATAAAGGATAATTACCTATGTCATTAAAAATAAAAAACTAAACGACATCCAATCAAGCATTAGGCAAGCCATATAGGAAACGATAATAAGATCCCGGGAGTAGATCTCGCTGTCAAGAGGAAACCGGAGGGCCTGTACCACCCGCATTTGGAAACCTACTAGCAATGAAAAAGCACCTAGCGGACGCCAAATAATAGAAAAGAAGTCTGTATACCACCATATGCTGCACTTCGTTAAAAGCAGCACTCTGTCGAGATGCCTAGCCTGCCTAGCTATGCTTGGGCGAGATCCATCAAGCAATGAGATAGCCGTATGATGGGTGACTCGCACGTTTGATTTGGAAAGCATTTATTTAGCCTATACCATTCACAGCGCGGCAGGAGCTAGCTGTCTGTGCGAGATTTGCTTGCCTACCCTTTACCGCTATACTTCGTCATTGAGTTGATTATGCGAAAGTAGGCCTGCCTTCTGTCACTACTAGACAGTACAGATAAATGATTAACTTTACCATATTAGTTAAAGAACCCTATCAAAGTAAAAAATATTAGCTGACAGATACGTCAAGAAAACCATTGAAAACACTGATTATTTACCCATTTTGCTAGTGAAAAAGAAAGATGACACGATACATCTTTGTATTATCGATAGAGCTTCAAATAAGGTAATTATTAAACTTGTTTTTCAATGTAAAAGAGTTGTTTGACTAACTTAAAGGTGCAAAGTATTTTACAAAGACTAACCTTAGGCAAGGTTTTCATCAAGTTAGAATTAGAGCTTAGGATATTTTCAAAACTGCATTTCGAACAAGTTATGAATACTATGAGTTTTTAGTTATGCCTTTTGGTTTGATTAACGTTCGACTACTTTCATAATACTTATGTTTTAAAACCTTATTTAGGTCAGTTTATATTGGTTTTTCCTGATTATATCTTTGTTTTTGATAAAGTAAGAAAAGAACACTTTATTTGTTTGCTTTATTATGAGAACATGCTTTGTATGCTTATTTTGGATTTGATTTTAGGTTATCTAAGAAGTGCCAACTCAACTTAGAAAGAGAGAGAGAGTCCAGAAAGTCTAGAAAATAACGTAAAATCCTTTTCGCTGTCTTTTTTACATTCACGCTCAAAAATTCTAAAATATTGACACATCCCGAAGCCTTTAAACACTTAGCCATAATAAGCAAGGTATATTAATGATTGATATGTTTATAATATTATTAAAGCTTATTTCACGAAGGTTTCTTAAGAAAAAAACCACATAACGTCTTCATTATTACAAAATTAACACCTTTTATTTCATTAATAAAAGGGGAACTACATAAACAACGATAGCAGAACGACGGAGTGCAATGATACAGAAGTCAATTAAAAGCAAAAACGTTCACAAGAACCATCAAGAGAAAGAAAGACGACAAAGAATAAGTATAGCATGGAATATCAAAGCAAAGAGAAGAGCCAGTATAATAGCAGAGAACGAGGATACCAAAAAGAATCAATAGCAAGGGATTTCAAAGGAAAATCGTAAGCAACTAGAATGGCAAAGGAGGAGGATAGCAGAAAATAGAAAGATATTCCAAAGCACTACTACAATTACTCTACTATTATCTCACAAGTAATAAATTGACTCCTAAACAACAGTGCCAAATGGGAGGTAAGGGAAGCTACAAGGCAAAGCCCAAGCTGACCTAAACCAACTAAGCAACAAAAAAAGCTAAGATTCCTCCAAAATACATCAAACCTCACTCAACTCGTAACCATATGTAGATCAATAAAAACCATGTCAAATCTGGTCTTTGCTTTATTGCACTCCTTATGTTGTGTCAGGGTATATCGTTAGGAAGTCTCAAATGTCTCCCTACGTTGCTATCCTTTCACATCGTGATGATGAAGTAAGGAGCCAATCCGGACACCCATGGTTGTTGTAGTGTTTTAGGTAGTGTAGCTGTGAAGCTACTCTCTCTTTACTCACTGAAAATCACGAGCAAGAAAAAGATGAAATGAATAGATGCAACCAATGAAGCTCAAAGAGAAGAAGAAGAGAGATGCAACAAGAGAAGAGAAGGAAAAGAGGGAGAGAAAGAGAGTTTGCTTTTGCAATGGGCACAACACAAATGAGTGAAAGCATACCTTTTATAATCTTATCCAAAACCATATATGCAAATCCATTTTCCACTGTCTTACAAAGTGTTTCCATACTTTTATGCTTTTATGTGGATTTAGGCCATTATAATAGAACTTATTTTAAGGCATCTTTTGGGATTCAATGGCACATTCAGTAAAAATATATGACACTTGTATTGGTTGTACACAATGTGTTAGAGCCTGTCCGACAGATGCACTGGAAATGATACCCTGGGATGGATGCAAAGCCAATCAGATAGCTTCTGCTCCCAGAACAGAAGACTGCGTAGGTTGTAAGAGATGCGAATCCGCTTGTCCAACAGATTTCCTAAGTGTACGTGTTTATCTTGGAGCTGAAACGACTCGCAGCACGGGTTTAGCTTATTAATTAGTTGTATCAAAGATTATTAGTCAAATACTACTTTTTTCTTTTTCTTATACCATTACCGATTCATACTCGAATCTTTATAAAAGATCTTGATATGAATCGGAATGATATGAGTCAGAATGCTGATCTGAACTTACCAAAAAACTTTCAAGACAATTAAATTATCACCCATGATGAGTAACGTACCTCGGCTAACGATAATCGTTCTCTTCCCAATTTTTGCGGGTTTCTTGATTCCATTATTTCTTCAGAGTGAAGGCAGTAGAATGGTCCGGTGGTACACCTTAGGCATTTGTACATTAGAATTTGCATTAATCACTTATATATTTTATTGCCATTTCCATATTCACGACCAATCCATTCAATTACTTGAAAATTTTAGTTGGATTGACTCTATTCAATTCCATTGGAGGCTAGGCATAGATGGGCTTTCCATGAGTCTGATTCTACTTACGGGTCTTGTTACTACTGCAGCAGTGTCGTCGGCTACTTTGGCCAGTCACTAAAAATACACATTTGTTTTATTTTTCAATGCTAGTTATGTATAGTGGTCAAATAGGACTATTTGCATCTCGAGACATTCTTCTCTTCTTCTTTATGTGGGAATTAGAATTGATCCCAATTTATTTACTTCTCTCTATATGGGGCGGAAAGAGACGTCTCTATTCGGCTACAAAATTCGTTTTATACACAGCTTAGGTTCCGTCTTTCTCTTAGTTGGAGCTATAGTTATGAGTTTTTATGGGAGTGGAACACCGTCCTTCAACATTCAAGACTTGATTGTGAAGCCATACCCCGTTTCATTGGAATTACTTTTGTACACAGGATTCCTAGTAACTGTAGCAGTAAAATTACCAATCTTTCCTTTTCACACCTGGTTACCGGATACTCACGGAGAAGCCCATTACAGTACGTGTATGTTGTTAGCTGGAGTGCTCCTAAAAATGGGTGGGTATGGATCAATTCGAGTCAATATGCAAATTCTATCTCAGGCTCATTCGAGAATTTCGTGGTGGTTGGTATTGATAGGATCAATCCAAATTGTTTATGCTTCTTTAATTTGTTCAAACCAATATAATCTAAAAAAAAGAATTGCTTATTCATCCATTTCCCATATGGGATTCGTAGTCATTGGAATAGGTTCTTCGACAGATACAGGTCTTGACGGGGCCCTCTTACAAATGCTTTCCCATGGATTGATAGGCGCAGCTCTATTTTTTTCCGCAGGAGCTTGTTATGACCGAACGCGGACCCTTTCCCTTGACCAACTCGGTGGAATAGCCATTTCAATGCCTAAATTATTCGCCATGTCTAGTGCCTTTTCAATGGCATCCTTTGCCTTACCGGGAATGAGCGGTTTTGTATCCGAGTTATTAGTTTTTCTAGGAATAGTTACCAAGACAACTTATTCCCCCTTTTTCAAAATACTGGTGACTGCAATGGAAGCAACCAGTATAGTATTAACCCCTATTTATTTATCATCAATGTTGCGTAAAATATATTTTGGCTATAATAAAGTTAATTACTTAGACTTGTCCCTAAATGATATTGGACCAAGAGAAATTTTCATTTTGATTTGTTTTTTATTACCGATTCTGGGTATCGGTTTGTACCCCAACATGATTCTACCCGTGTGGAACAGCCAAGTAGTCACTGTTTTTCCTTGATCGATAATTTCGCGATGAAAGGTGTTGTATCATTTTCATTTTTTTTTATCTATTACTATTTAATCAATAAAATAGAGGATAAAAATTTTGTTAAAAAATGTTTATATATGGAAAACTTTGATGGGGAATCCACTTAACTTAGGATTCCCCATAAGATTTCCTATATATTCTTTTTAGCATACTATGCTTTTGCCAGTGCCCATCTCATTGTTACTGCCACGTAGCATCCTCACCTGTTTACTGCTCGCATTCAATTTTCACACAAAACTCTTTTGTAACCAGATCAGATTATTGAATTAATCAAATTATTTGATTAATTCAATAATCTGATTAATTCAACCTTTTTCACTGTTTCTAAACTAACCAGCCGTAATTATGCAAACCAATTCCCAATAGATTAACCCCTAAGAAACGGATCCAAACCAAGAGAAATCCTATGGATGCTATTGCAGCGGGTACTTGCCCTCTCCAACCATTAGTCATTCTAGCATGAATATAAGTAGCATATATTAACCGAGTCACCAGTGCCCAAGTCTCTTTAGGATCCCAGCTCCAATAAGATCCCCATGCCTCGTTAGCCCACACTGCCCCGGACAGAATACCAATAGTTAAAAGAGAAAATCCTAAACTAATCATTTGGTAGATCCATTGGTCCATCCGATTAACCAACTGGTACTTACCTAGGTTTAGAAATAATTGAAAAAAAGATTCTTTTACAGCATCATTTTTTGTTCCTATTGGTTTGAAAAAATCCTGGGCTATACACCAAGTGGATATCAAATGAATAGTATTGCGGTTGAAAGCAAGTACGGAACATTCTTTTTTGGAACTGGAATAAATAATTGATAGAGACACTGCTAGCAAAGATCCACGTAACAGGGTTGCGTAATTCAATGACATCATACTCACATGCATTACTAACCAGTGCGACTGCAAGGCGGGTATCAACCGTGTCTGTCGTTCCATCCCCCCGGGAAGACCTGAAGTTGCAAATCCATGGATCAATGTGGCACCCGATGCTGTAACTGTGCTTGACCAACCATCCCGATCTTTAAGAGCAAGAATGAAATAAATTAAGGAAGAACTCCATGAAATGAAGATAAGTGATTCATATAAGTTACTTAGTGGCAGGTGTTTAGAATCTATCCAACGAGTAATCATAAGGGCAGTTGTGCACGCAAAAGCGATTACCATGCTCTTATGACTGAAATTTCTTTCAAGCTTTTTAGATTTGCCAATTGAATAGACCCATTCAGACAAAGTAGTGAAGAAAAGCATGAACAAAGAAATATAAGCAAATATTTTTTCTGTATCAGTGTGCATCGTGTCGATAAAGAATTCTTGATATTTTCATTTTTGTTACTCAATCCATATTTAGGTATCCATTGTATTCATACTCTGAATTTATACTCAGTTGAATTTATTAGCAAATAGATTTTTATGGTATTCCTCACTAATCAATAATTTTTATAGATTCCTTCATTTCTCCGATCCGTACTCGGTAACGAGCCAAAGAATCTCCTTCTGTTTGAAATTGGATTTTCCAGTCCGATTCGTCGTAGCATTCGTAATGATCCACTTTTCTTAGATCCCATTGAATTCCCGAACCTCGTAGCATTGGACCTGATAATCCCCAATTGATAGCCTCTTCTCTTGCGATGAAACCGATTCCTTCGACCCGTCTAAGAAAGATTGGGTTATTCGTAATGAGTCGTTCGTATTCGTTAATTTTTGGTAGGCAATAGTGACAAAATTCTAAGCATTTGTCTACCCACCCGTAGGGTAAATCTGCGGCTACCCCTCCGATGCGAAAATAATTGTGCATCATTCGCATACCCGTGGCAGCTTCAAATAAATCATGAATCATTTCTCTTTCTCGAAATGTGTAAAAGAAGGGGCACCAACATCTGCCATAAAGGGACCCAACCATAATAAATGGGAAGCTATTCGGCTTAATTCAAGCATAATCACTCTGATATAACTAGCTCTTCTAGGTACTTGAATATTCGCCAACTTTTCTGGCGCATTCACGGTTACTGCTTCCGTGAACATAGTAGCTAAATAATCCCATCTTGTGACATATGGAAGATATTGCAAAATCGTTCGGTTTTCAGCAATTTTTTCCATCCCTCTGTTCTTCATCGAAAAATCAAAAAAAATTGAAATTGATCCTGGCTATGATGGTCTATATGTTGATGGACTGTTTCTATATCTTACCAATAAATAAGTTAATGGACTGTTTCATAATGTTCAACGTGTTGATGGACTGTTTCTCTATCTCATAATACTTACTAATAAGCTGTTGATGGATATGTATAACAATGTGAAAAAGGGATAAGAAAGAACCAAAGGACATTTGTTTTTAAAGAAAAAGAAGAAGATCCAATGCATTGGTTATGGTTTCGGTAAATGCATTGTACCATATTTCTTTCTTAATAAAAAAAGATGTTTCTAATTAAACTGTTTATAAGAGTTAAATGGGACAAATACATTGGTTATGGTTTCGGTAAATGCATTGGCTATGTTTTTGATAAATGCATGGGTTCTGGTTTCAGTAAATATATTATCTATGGTAAATGCATAGGTTCTGGCAATGATAAAATCATATCAAATATGTCTTTCATATAGTCAATCTTATTTGAAAGTAAATACATCGTTTTTTAAATGCATTGGTTCCGAGGAAAGCACTAGTTCAGGAGACTATATCAAAAACCAATAAGGAGAAAAGCCACTAAAAAACCAATAAAAACAGTTGTAATGACTATCGTACTTACCTAAAGCGTTAGCTTCTCGTCAATTCCTTCTATTTTCAGCCATACTTTACTCTCCTGCAATGAATCCTTTGGTTTCCGGTAGATGGAAGATCTGCATGAGCGATACAAGAATTCTTGTATAATAACAATCTTTGGTATCCGGAATGTAAGATGATTCGCCTTGCCAGTGGCCGTTCCGCTTACGGTTGTTAGTAAAAGCTAATAACTTACTAAGAAATCATCATCAACCTGCCTCATATGGCAGAAATTCACTAAAAAATTGGGCTTGATCCTGGCCCAGAATGAACGCTAGCGATATGCTTAACACATGTAAGTTGGATGTCATTTCTGTTCCAGTTTTATGGAATAATTGAAAAAAAAGTAGCAAACGGGTGCGTAACGCGCAGGAATCTGCCAAACAGTTCGGGCTAGATCCCGAAGCAACGCAAGCAATAAAGCTATGCGAGAAGATAATAAAGCGCTGTTTGATGAGCCTACGTAGTATTAGGTAGTTGGTTGGGTAAAGGCCAACCAAGCCTACGATGCTTAGCTGATCTTTTCGGATGACCAGCCACACTGGGACTGAGATACGGCCCAGACTCCGCCGGGAGGCAGCAGTGGGGAATCTTGGACAATGGGCGAAAGCTTGATCCAGCAATATCGCGTGGGTGAGTGAAGAACGTCGCAAACGCGAGGAATGGCAATACCGCTTGTAAAACCCTTTCGTCAAGTGTGCGATGGTGACAAAACTTAAAGAAGAAGCCCCGGCTAACTCCGTGCCAGCAGCCGCGGTAAGACGGGGGGGGCAAGTGTTATTCGGAATGACTGGGCGTAAAGGGCACGTAGGCGGTAAGTTAGGTCGAAGGTTAAAGACGCCAGCCCAACTGGCGGAATGCTTACGAAACCAATTTACTTGAGTGAGATAGAGAAGAGTGAAATTTCGTGCGTAGGGATAGAATCTGGAGATACACGAAGGAACGCCGAAGTAGCGAAGGCAGCTCTTTGGGTCTCTACTGACGCTAAGGTGCGAAAGCTTGGGGAGCAAACGGGATTAGATACCCCGGTAGTCCATGCCGTAAACGATGAGTGTTCGTTTTTGGTCTGCGGATCGGAAGCTCAGCTAACGCGTTAAACACTCCGCCTGGGGAATACGGTCGCAAGACTGAAACTCAAAGGAATTGACGGGGGCTTGTACAAGCGGTGGAGCATGTGGTTTAATTCGATACAACGCGCAAAACCTTACCAGCTCTTGACATAGAAACACTTGGCGTATGCACATTTGACATATGAACTAGTGTACTTGTTCTTAACGGGATAAGATAAAAATTCGTACAGGTGCTGCATGGCTGTCGTCAGCTCGTGTCGTGAGACGTTTTTGGTTAACTCCTATAACGAGCGAAACCCTTGTTTCATGTTGCTAAGACATGCTGTTTACAAAGGATCCATGCCGTCTTTCATCAGCAGCCGTACAGCTCAATGGTTGCTTGAGATCGACGGTATTCTTTTTATTGGGTGTTGCACTCATGAAAAACTGCCCGTAGTTTTACTATGGAGGAAGATGGGGATAACGTCAAGTCCGCATGGCCCTTATGAGCTGGGCTACACACGTGCTACAATGGCAATTACAATGGGAAGCAAGGCCGTAAGGTGGAGCGAATCCGTAAAGATTGTCTAAGTTCGGATTGTTCTCTGCAACTCGAGGACATGAAGTTGGAATCGCTAGTAATCGCGGATCAGCATGCCGCGGTGAATATGTACCCGAGCCCCGTACACACCGCCCGTCACACCCTGGGAATTGGCTCCGCCTGAAGCATTGAGCAGGGATCACTTATTAGTAAAGTGCATTATGCTTCCGTTAAGTGTAATTCACTTTAGTTTTAAAGGTGTTTCCGCTACATATTATGGTTGGGTCAGTAACTGAGGTGAAGTCGTAACATGGTAGTCGTAGGGGAACCTGTGGCTGGATGGATTCTTCCAGAAAGATGAAGATACAAGCTAAAAATCTCATATATGCGTTAATTAGCCTATTTTTTATCTGTTATTTTAATGATATTTTACTAGTAGCTAAAGGGCATTTTTGATGAAATCATTGTGGCCATTGTTTGTAGCTCAAGGAAGGAACCTTGCCAAGGAGATCCGGATAGTCCTGCTAGAAATAAGTTTTTAAAAAGCCCACATTACGCAAATGGGTTGGCTGAAAGCTAGCCTACGAGCTTTATAGTATGTACATAATGTGGCTATGTCATATGGTTAAACGATCTGCCATCTGCGAAATTAGGATCCTGGCACTGAAAAAAAAAGTATTGGCTAGTTGCTTAATCCATGCATGACTATATAAAATAAGGAATCTCCGATAGTAAGTTTCATATAAGGCTATAATAAAATTGCCCCCATTGTAGTTATCCATGGGTTGCCTCCATGTAACCGTGGGGCAAATTGAGAGGAAACAAAGCAGCTTAAAATTTTCTCTCAAAGAAAACCTCGTAACATTCCCAAAATGTGAAACCTAGACGGTACCTGTTAAGTGGTAGAAATAGGGTCTCTAACTCAAAGGGGAGCCACTATTACGTACTTGAAAAAAAGGGTATTTGCTTTGACGAATTTGTTGTCTCTTATTATTACACATGCTCGGTAAATTAGTTTTCAAATAACTAGGTAAGGGAAACAAAAAAGTATGTCAAAATCACGTATATGGAAGCGATACGAAAAAGGCGTTATGGCCTTAAAAGCACTCCCTAACCCAGATTCAGACCGATAAGTGAAAGAGAGTAAGTTGAAATGATATGAATAAGGGATACTCCTGTGTGTGTAAAAAAAAGAGCGTTACTTTCCGTTACGATCGTTTCGGATATTCCTTAAAGCTGATCTACGCATAAGAGAAACCAATGATTTAGACTATAAAAGATAGATCGGGTGAAAACATGCCGTCCTAACGTAGCCAAAAGTTTTGTCATTTCGCATTACATAGGGTATGCCATTTCGATATTTTATTTCTGTATATAAAAGGATAGCGGTTGATTAGGGCCTTTATTTAGACAGCTGATTAAACAGAGCATTGTTTAGGATGTAACCCCATTATAGCTTCGAGCTGTGTACAAAAGGTTCTTAACCTTATTGTTTGTTAACATTGAAATGAAGTTCCTTAGCGTTGGCCTTTTCGATGTAACTTTATTGACATTTATTAGTTATGAGCTTATAGGCTTAAAAGATATTAAGCTTGGTCACAGCAACGGATACTGGATTATTACTTTTATGGCTATAGTATAGCGGAGTTGTTGTTGAGCTAGCTTATTTGAAACAATACTTTTGTTTCATAAAAGCTATTAGCGACCTTTAAGCAGGCAAGCAAATAGTATTTCTATTAAATCACGTAAGAGACCAATAATCACTTTCCCGGTTGAAACCACTGGCTTGAACATAAAAGCATATGATGACAGAAACAATTAGGCTCTGCTCCATATCTTAACCATTTATTGGTTGCCATATTAGTAACTTAAAGTCGGTATGGTTAAAGATACTGTCTTGTCACTTTGGTTCCATAATTTGAAGTTCTGGTTGTGTCTAGCGTATCATTAGCGTTGAATCTAATTTCAGTGGTCATAGTCGCTTAGGAGCGGACTCGAATCACTTACTTAAAGATTTTCAGTCTTTTGCTCTAACCAACTAAGCTACCTAAACTGCTATAGGAATGGCAGACAAACCATTGATATTATTATCTAAGATTACTCAACAAAGCATGTATTAATGATTAAAGCTAGCCAAATAGGTTATGAAGTTGGTTTATGAAAAGGACTTTAAGTTCGTTCCATTGCTTGTGACAAATTGATCGAATTGATAGTGCGCTATGGGCTTATAGTTTGAATGGTTAAAACGTGCCGCTCATAACGGCAATATTGTAGGTTCGAATCCTGCTAAGCCCATATTTGTGATGGAAGCTCAATTTTTTCGTCTCTGGCCTTGCCTTTTTTTTTGGGTTACCTTTCTATGGAGTATCGCCAAGTGGTAAGGCATTGGTTTTTGATACCAACAAGCAAAGGTTCGAATCCTTTTACTTCAGCTCTGTACGACTATTATTTGTTTCAAAGGGTTATCATTTACCAAAAGTGTAATTTGTCCCTTTCCGCAATTCCTTTAGGCATGAAAGTTAAGAGGTTTCGTTTTGCCATATTATTGGCTTTATTTCTTAGAAATGTAGAAGCTAAAGGGTTAATGCATATTTGTCTATAAGTTAAGGTATTGGTTTTAGTTAGCAAAACCATCCGATTTGCCTGGCCAATAAGGATTTCATACAAAAAAACTACAAACAATAAAGGTAAAATAAAGTCAATTATCCACCCCAAAGGGTTAACTCCGTTATCACATAAAAAAATAAACAAGTTGCAAATATGCCACTACGAACAGCAAACAGACACGACTACAAAAATTAGAAAAAACCTGTCATCCACGATATAGATGAAGTATAATAGAATCCCTTAAATCTCTGAGTGAAGTATTTATATCCGTTAAGTTTTGACGAATTCCTATTCCTAACTCATTATTCTCAAGGAGAATTATATCTATAGGTATTTTCTCTATTTTTGCATATAAATCTGTTGTGTTTTGATAAATAGAATTGTATTCGCGTAGAAGATATTTCGGGACGGGTTGATAACATGACCAACTTGTAAACTCTTTTCAATAGATTCAGAATCCATGAGAACCCGACTAGCTAAACCATTTCAATCAACAAAGATTTTAGCTTTATTTTTATCTTCTGCAGTTACTTCTATAATATTTCCGATTGCCAAATTTCTTAACTATTAGATCATTTGCCAACTGAAGCCATTCTCTAATCCCTTGATAATGTTGGCCAGTAGCCATGATATTCTCATAGTTAAGAAAAAGACAAAAAGCATTATGAATAACATCTGACCATTCTTTATCATATATTTTGATAGAATTATATATTTCTAAAATATTAATTAATTTCTGACAGCAAGAAAGAGAATTCATGTTATTCATTAAATTCTTTGGTTTATATGCATACAGTCCCGCGGGGAGGCAAAGCCTGCCCCTTCAATAGAAGCTTTAACAACAATGCCTTATATTTGCTTGTTTCAGCGTATTTTGTGGATAGTTTCTCAGAAATCTATAGCATTCTGTTGGAACACATCCTGTCTTTTAACCTTCGTAGTTCTATGCATAGTTGATATTATAGCTCCAATCATGGCTACTAACAAAATAAGACTAGACACTGGAAACGGGACCAGATAATTGGTATAAAGTAAATTGCCCAATGCTTGCAAATTTGTCCAGCCTTATATCTTTTCAGCATACACTGTATATCTTGGATAGATTGTATTTGAATGGCTAGATAATACTGGGATGTAATCATTATCTAGAATGACAAAGATTTCTAACCGAGAAATTAATCCAATAGTACCACCTACCGGTAAATAGCGCAATATATTTTCATGAATTTCCGCTATTTTAATGTCTAACATCATCACTACAAATAAAAATAATACGGCAATAGCACCTATATAAACTATTGAAAAGATCATAGCAAAGAACTCAAGACCTGACAAAAGTAGTGAACCAGAAGTGTTGCAAGAAACGAGGATGAGAAGGGAAACGGAATGGACAGAGTTTCTAGCACATATGACCATAATAGTAAAAACTAAACTCAAGCCCGCAAAGACGTCAAAAAGTAGCATGGTTTTTTCGTTTATTTTTATTATCATATATTAATGACGGTTTGTTCTTATGTCAAATTTGACCCTAAAGATTTGGCAATCACGTAGTAGCACCAAGCTTATCATTACTTGGGGAAGACCCGATGCGATAAGGATACACAATCGAACGCCAAATTGATTTGCATAACCGCAAATGGCAAGCCATCCGGGCATGTTCCATTTGGTGA
Source organism: Lygodium microphyllum (assembly GCF_053477565.2). NCBI lineage: Eukaryota > Viridiplantae > Streptophyta > Polypodiopsida > Schizaeales > Lygodiaceae > Lygodium > Lygodium microphyllum. The sequence continues at coordinate 1,259,997 of NW_028229525.1, forward strand.
TGGCGGTTGTTCAGGACTGGTTTCCTTTATAGCCGAAAGTTCTCCAAAAGTATGAAAAGCCGGAGGACTTTATATCATCCATTCCAGTGTGGTTGAATCTTATTCACCAGCCCGAGGACTCGAAGCACACTTGTCTTCGCTACTCAGAGTTTTAAGAACAACTACAAAAAGACGAAAGATCCCCAATACAAAGACATAAAAGCCAAAACTACTTAAAGCATTCCATTCGCCGTAAGCATCTGGATAATCGGGAATGCGACGGGGCATACCCGAAAGCCCTAAAAAATGCATTGGAAAAAAAGTCATATTTACACCAAAGAAAGTAATCCAAAAATAAATTTAACCCAAAGTCTCTAGATAATGAAACCCAGATATTTTACCTATCCAGTAGTAAAATCCTGCAAATAAAGCAAAAACAGCTCCCATAGAAAATACATAATAAAAATGTGCAACCACATAATAAGTATCGTATAAAGCAATGTCTATCCCAGAATTAGCCAAAACTATACCAGTAAGTCCTCCTACAGTGAACAAAAAAATAAAACCTACTGCAAATAACATGGATGTTTTATATTATATTGAACCTCCCCACATGATAGCAATCCAACTAAAAATTTTAATTCCAATAGGCACAGCAATAATCATAATGGCCGCTATAAAGTAAGCACATGTGTCCACATCTAACCCTACGGTAAACATATGATGAGCCCAAACAATAAATCCAAAAACTCCAATACTAATCATAACATATACCATGCCTAAATAGCCAAAGACAGGTTTTCTAGCAAAAGTAGAAACAACGTAACTAATAATACCAAATCCCGACAATATCAAAATATAAACCTCTAAATGACCAAAAAACCAAAACAAATACTAATATAAAACAGGATCTCCCCCTCCGGCAGGATCAAAAAAGCTGGTATTAAAGTTCCAATCGGTTAATAACATAGTAATCGCACCTGCTAATACAGGTAAAGATAATAAAAGTAGAAATGCTGTCACTAAAACAGACCAAACAAATAAAGGTAATCTATGTATGGTCATTCCAGGTCCGCGCATGTTCAATATAGTAGTTATGAAGTTAATAGAGCCCAAAATAGAGGAAACACCTGATAGGTGAAGACTAAAAATGGCTAAATCGACAGCTCCTCCAGAATGACTTGTTATACTACTTAAAGGGGGATAAACCATCCACCCAGTGCCACTACCTACCTCTATTAAAGCTGAACTTAATAAAAGCAACAGCGAAGACGGCAACAACCAAAACGAAATATTATTTAATCGCGGAAATGCCATATCGGGTGCACCTATAGGAATCGGAACAAACCAATTGCCAAATCCACCTATCATCGCCAGCGTAACCGAAAGGGATATCGTTAAAAAGGCGTGAGCGATTATTAACACATTATAAAGTTAATGATTTCCACCAAGGATTTAATGGCCAGGTTATGCTAATTCCATACGGATTAATACTAGAAGGCATGTACCCATTACTCCAGCCATGGCACCAAAAATGAGATATAAAGTGCCTATATCTTTATGGTTTATGGAAAACAGCCATCTCATAACAAAACGGTTCATTCCTGCAAAAGTGTTTTTCTTACCGCACAAAATATTGATAGGTATTAGAAAATAGAGGCTGCGTAATTAAGTAAAAGCATATTATAATGTTCCGTCTAAAGGAAAAAGCAAAGCCAAAAAATACTTTAGTTTCGTAATTGAATATTTATTATCCATACTACGGCAAAGCAAAAACTTTCATACGCCCAATAACTATGCATGGGCTGCCTAGTTAATTAATTGCAATGCTATGGTTTACATAAGACACAAAAAGATTAATTTCTATACAGAAAAAGCCAATAAAAAGGCACTAGATCATGTGATAAGATCTAAGCAATGCCATAATTTACATTTAAAGGCCAGAAGATAGGTGAAAAGAATAGCTAATTTGTTTCCATCTTGCAATGGGTGATTTATTTTAATGAAAGTAACTAATATTGCTTCTTTTTTTAACCAAACTTATAACCTATATTGGCGTCTTCAATCATTTTTCTAATTAAACTAAAGGTTACTAGGGTTAAACCATACATCACTTTTGGCACTGAAAAGACTTTAACTGCCAGACCGATCGAACAGATAAGAAAAAATCCCGTCAATGGCCCCGATCATTATTTGAAGAGGAGGAAAAAGCAGCTCACTTATGTTTTATAGAAAATACCTATAGATTTATATAACATTAACCATAAGGCCTCTTATATTAGGATATATGGCAATTTCCCTTTGAAATGTCTCGAGTGTATTTTTGATCCTATGAAAGAACATTTCTTTTGTTTTTGAGTTCAAATTGATCAAAGACTTCATTTTAAGACAGAAGATTCATTGTTTCGACAAAAACGTCTACTAAATGACTCTATAGGATTCCACTTTCCGTTTTTTCCTTCATGCACGATACTCTCTTTGTATGATTCCGGTAAAAACGCTGAAAATTAATCTGATCAACTTGCAGTATCTTTTAAACTTTGTCCTTTTTGAGTTTCGCATAAATTTTTTTTTAGATTTTGCCGTTGCATTGTAAGGTGCTTTAAAGTAAGTGCTCTTACAGGCAAGTCAGTGACCATTCTACGGCTATATGTCGTTGCTTTTTTTATTTATAAAATTGTATAAGAATGGATAGAAAGTTAGCTTTGAAAAGAGAGGCAGCTAAAAAAAACCATATCTTTGCAATGTGAAATTTCATTTCCTAACATATTCCTTACCCATTCTATAAATAAGCATTAAATGTTTTAAAGAAGATTCCTCAAATCAGATCAAAACAGTGCCTACAATCAGATCCTAAGGTTACTTCATTTGTATGCACTCTGCTCCGGCAACAGATAACTGTCTTAAGACATTTTATCATGTAACAATTAAACTTTGGTCACAAGTTTGCAGATAGTTAGTGTACGGATTCGTTTTATATACCGTTTCATTAAGGCGGTACATAAGTCTAAACCATCACTATATCATATTATAGTCTCTAAGTCTGGGCAGCCAAACCCTCAGTGCCTATTCTCCTTAACCAATGTTTACATTATGACACCATTCTTGCTGTATAGTCAACAGCCTGTTATAGAAAGTGGTTTCATAACTACATTTATGACGACATAGTCATTACTAAAAAAAATTACATTATAGCCTACTAATATATGGTTCAGTTTTACAGGATGCCGATTTCAATAGATAAGCCCATATTTGTTAACTTTAGGTAATATTAAATTTGCCTCTCGGTTTATGTTTAAGGGTTTAAGCTTTTTTCGTTCCGTCTGTTTCCTTACCAAAGAGGGCTTATGATTAGCTAATGGTAACTGAAGATAGGACCAAAACGATTAACCGAGACGTCGTTAAAACAAAGAACCGTTTCCGTTTTGCAGAAAAGTTCCTTTCGCTTAGTTTTACTTTTCAAGTTTCCAGGATGTTCTAAGGCAATCGAGATAATGGCATATAGTCTAGTCACTGGACTACAATATGCTAAAGCAGTTGTGTTACTAAGAATGCTGGCCGGTGAGCCACTAAAGGCAGAGTTTGAGGGCTTTTAGATTTTCTTATGGAAAACAGCTTTCATTCCCTTATATCCTTTCTTTCCTTTTACCAATGGGTAAGTGAAATTATTTTTGTATCTTTGGTAAGAAGATGGAACATTATAAGAATCTTGAAGGTTGGGTATTCAAAACAAGCCAAAATCTCAAAGTTTATTTTAATGAGCCCAATAAAGTAAAGCAACAAGACAATAATCTAATGACATAAAATAGTTACAAGTAAGTAAACAAAAACTTTTAACTTCTATAGATATGAAGAGGGCAAAAACCATAACCTCGGATGATTTTTCTCGAAGTTCCAGAAAATGCCCTAACCGGATCAATTTACCCATTTCACGCAATTTGGTTGGTTACGTGTCTTTTATAGCACCTTTTATGTTATGCCATATAGAAAGGGATTGTCTAGAATCGGTTGGATCCTTAAACTATGAAAACGACTTTCACATGATGGCGTAGGATAAGGCGAATCCTCTATCTAAGAAGAACGGGATGTGGTTCTTAGAGAATGTTTTCATCTCGGTGTTTTCTTTTTATACTCTAGTGTTTCCAGAGCTTTTTAGTGGTTGCATAGAATGGTCAAAGCCTTACAGACGACGAAATTGCTAAAAAGAAATATTTCTCACACGTGTTCTTTAGGAGAGATGGGTTTCTCACGAGTGCTTAAAGGATAGGCTATTGATATTTTCTTTCCCTTGGAATGGAATTCTTTTTACTTCCATAGCTCTTTCCCTCTAACTCCATCCTGTCACATCGTCGCCGTTGCTGCACCTTTTGTAATGTTACGTGGGTAGGAAAGCATAGAAATAAAATAACCGACGATATGCCTAGATAAACCAGTGGATATAGAGAGCGGATACGAAATAAAAGAAGATACGACGTCTGCAAGTCGGAAACGATCATTTCGTATCAAACAGTATAATCTCAGACTAGGCTATGAAAGCTAGAGAAGCGTGCTTGGTCCAAATCCAAGCACCCGGCCAAGACACTATATAAACAAAAAAGGTTCTCTGCCACATTGCTTAAGGGGTACGAGAGGATTGGTTTTTAAAAAACTACTTTTCTTTTATTTATTAGAACGGCATAAAAAACAAATAGTTGCTTTAACGCCTGCACTGAATATGGGCCTGTCCTATGACGTTCTAAACCCAGTTCACGTACCTTTAAAAGACAAACAGTCGACGTCAAAATACCAAACTTTCCTGTCGATGTGCATTGGGCTAGCTTTGAATTTCCTCATTTCACAAAGGTTTACTTTCTTGTTTCCACATTAAATCAACTACCAAATATCCCTAATGCTTAATGGCACAGGTAAAAAACAAACAAAAAAGCCCCTGGACCTGAAATCGTTGGTTTCGCATCGAATAGACATATAGATTAATAAGTAAGTAAACCAAAGTAATTAAGGCTTTTGAGGGCCAAAACTAAGAATAGACAGCGATGTGTCTTGCGTGTGCATCGAAGAGGACTTGAACCTCTAACCACCTGGTTCGAAGCCAGGCACTCTATCCAATTGAGCCATCAATGCTAAAAAAATGTAACTTGACATGGCTTTTTCCATAGGAACATTCATAAAAAATCCAGTGTATTTAACCATATCTTCTTTTTTAATGACGGTATCATTATTGAACATAATAATTCCTATCTTCTCATTCTCAGAATTTGAAGCCATTCCTTTGGAAAGTAACCTCATAAAGTTCACTATGTGATTGATATAGAGGAAAGGGATGAAATTTTTCTCGCCATGTTAGTTCGTATTTATTTGAAAGAAAGTAAGTTTTAACGGAATAAACTAAGTAAATGGAGCGCTAAAGCCAAATATGTATCCATAGCTATGCAGAGACGGAGAAAAATAGATAGGTATAATTGAAAGATGAAAAACTACGCAAACGAGTTAACATTTATATAGTTTTAAATCATAGAATCAAATTTCAAAATGAGCCCAATGCAACTACTTTTTGCTTCGTTTTATGGGATTTTGTTATTTGATTTAATTGGCAAAAATGGATAAGAAACGAATAGACGAGTAAGGTATTAATTGCAATTCTTTTAATTTGAGTCAACTTAAACCATTTTATTTCCTTGCGCTTTATTGCTTTGTTTGGCAATGTTTATTTCTTTGCTTTGCTTGAGCTAAGTTTTTTATGACCTGCTGGGCGATTTAAACTTTCTGACGTTAATGGATAAAAGCAAATAATTCTACAATGATATTTAGATATGAAATTGAAGGTCAGCCTCCATTATATGACATTAAAATTACATCGTAAATTCTGATAGTAATAGTATTTTTTTCTTCCGAAAATCCCTGACCAATTTTTTGTCTTTTCACTCCCTAAAAGAAACAAAGGAAAAAATGATTTGCCATTATGTTTTTTTTGAATCTTTTGTTTTCTTTATCGCGGTTAAACGAAGGGATGAGCTCATGTTTGCCCTTTTTCACAAAAGGGCGGTCTGGATTGGAGATTATCATGGCATAATAATCTCCATTAGACGGTACCATCTGCCTAAAGCATTTAATGTTTTAATGCTTCTGAGTATAGCAGGACTTGAACCTGCGACCATTAGATTAAAAGTCCAATGCTCTACCAACTGAGCTATATACCCAAATATTATTCTATTATTATTAATATTAATTAGAAGAGAGATTTCTATGTGGTAATTAAACGAAAAAAAACAACTCTGATGCGAGTTTTTCTTTGATTTTTCCTTTCTTTGGGATGTTCGGCAATGAAATTACGATTTTCACAGAAATTACTTAACGAAAGAAAGCTTAAGACAACAATTAGACAACATAACTTATGAATACTGGAAATGTTTAACCCGAAACTCTTAATTCTATTTGTAGCGTTACTAATCCAATTCTTGCCATTGCAAGCCTTACAAGAAATGGGAAATAATGAATGCAAGCTATACAAGAATTGCTTGAAATAAAGGCTACAAGCTGTACGGAAAATACAAAAATTAGGAAATTGCCATTACAAAGTAACGGCACGGAAGAGCTATTGTGGATTTGTAGAAAACATTTTTATCCTTAAGGATTGCTCGTAATGCGCTTGGATCCATTACCTGTAAAGATGGCCATTTATTGTTAATGAATACTGATTCTTTATATAACGACATGATAAAGAGAGTGGCGGGAAAGACTAATTCAAGTTGTATCAATTCCAAATGGATCGGTGGTTTCTCAACCAATTGGACACATATGAGACGTGAAGAACGCCCGCATTCCAGTCCACGTTTCTTAAAGATGTAGAAATGCTTTGAAGGATTGATAACACGCGAAATCCCAGATAGTTTAGTTGTACTGAATGTACGTAAAGATTTTATAGCTATATCCGAAGCCAATCGATCGTGAATCTCTATTGTATCTCTGATAGATTCCATCTCTCCGGAGGAATTGCATAAATTAGTTACTTATCCTATTTCCGTAAATAGTGATTCCGTATGGTTTACAAATCCATTCCGTTAATCGATTACGAAAACAATCATTCATTCGAAAAAAGCCCAAAGACCAGCTAGAAAGGCTCGAAAACCCACCGATAAAGCCATTCAGATTCGCATAAAAGCCAATAGGCCTTAAACAATCAAATATTAATAGCCTGTCCATGTTGTTTTTAATTGAAATCGCTAAAGTTGCTATCAAATTGCATAGTATTACTGCTTTTTAAGAGACAAGGATAATCCAGGCTTCACTAGACCCAAAGGTTTTGATGAAATGCTTTTGCTGCACGAGTACCGCCTGGAATGATATCGGATACGTTATGTCATTTTCTTGAGAGCATTAAGATCAAGAAATTTATGCGATTTGATCGCTAGACTTAATTGCAAAAAAAAAACATTTATTTGACATTATAGGATTAATGGAATCATGACTGATTATTTAACTAAGACCTTATTGGAATTTGCTTTTGTATCAGTTTTATTTTTTCGAATGGAAGTTTCTATGTCATGTGGGAACTCTCCGATTGTATCTTTGCAGCTAATATTTTCTATTGTATGGCTACGTCAATTCAGACGATTGGCCCATGAAACGAAGCCGGGGAAAGGGTTTTTTTGACATAAGTTCTAATAGAAAAGCCGGGAAGGCGTCAATTAACAGATATTGGCTACCTGCTGATGTGGTGAATGGAGAAAGCGTTAATTGGCTTGATCTGACATAACAAACATTTGCATTTTGCTGCCTGCTCTATACCTCTAAGCCAACTGTCTTAGGGGATGTAAAGTGCAGGAATATACGAAATTTCATTAAGGACATAGCTGGGATAATGGCAAATAGAAAGTTTCAAATTAAACGCTAATATGATATAAGTTTGCCTTTTGTTCCTTATTTTAGGCCACTTATCTGCGATAGTTTTGTTTGAGCCAGTTTATGGGCATTTTAATGCTGATTGAGAATTCTGTCGGCAGATAATTTATTTGTAGCCATTGATTACGCGTGGGAAAATAGCTCAGTTGGTTAGAGTGCTGGTTTGTCATATCAGAAGCCGCGGGTTCGATTCCCGTTTTTCTCGAATCAATAGGGCATGGGCGGTCTAGTCTTCCGCATGAAATTTGCTGCAGCAGGTTGCGGGTCCATCGGTAACCAAACGGAACCAAGCCGTACGACTTGTAAGTATCCTTTGCTGGTGTGTGATCTGAATCGCTCCTCCGTTCACCCCCAAGGAAGTGTAATATAGGTAGTACCAATAGATCCACTTTGCACATTCCATTCTATCAGGTTTTTCCACCATAAAGTTTATGATAGTTGCATCCTTATCCCCAAGTCCAGAATACCAGTTGTCCAGGGGTCTAACAACCAGTTCCATCACTGTTCCCCCGGAAACACACCGAACCGCTTAGCATACCTATCGCTATGCTCAGGCTCGGAAGTAATTCTGTTTCAGATGCAGAGCGGATGGGTGGGATCCTTTTATCTTTGATCTAGTATTTTTTCCGCTTTCTTCACCTGCGCCAACATTTTTAGATCTAATCATTAACCATGTACGTTAATAAGTTTCAGTCAATAGAACTATGTTCATACATCCTAATGTGCCAGTTATTTCATTTGCGGGGAACCAGAAAATCCTGGAAACAACGAGAATAGCCATCACGCTTTTGCCATATCATGGTGCGGCTTCGGACGGAAGTAAAGGCAAACAGTCGGGCGCCAATAGTGCTGCAATGGATAGGATGATCTTTGCAACTTTGGGAGGCGATAAAGTAAGGTAAATAAGTGGAAACGAGAGTACGGATAGATTGTAATGCTCCCGGATACACGTTGGAAAAACCAGTAAAGCTGGCCTTATTTGCAAATACACATTGTAAAAACCTGGCCTTATTATTGTTTATTTGCCGGCATTATTCCTGCTTATTTTAGGCCTTATTTTCCGATTGTCGGATACACTAAGGAAAAACCGTTAGTTTTTGCAGAACCGTGAGGATTCAAGTCCCTCTATCCTCAGTGAATAGTATAGGGGCAAAAGTCACAAAATTTCTGGTTTGTAAGAGTTCGTTAGGAAAGAGTATCTGTTCCGGACAAGGAAAAGAAAAGTGGATCTCAATAAGCAACCTTTTTCTATTCAAAAGCTTGCTTATTGAGAAAAAGTCATATGTCGAAGTCATAGATACGGATAGTTGCTATGTTTTTGCTTGGCCGGGATAACAACATAACAAGGAAACTTGATTTTTGGCCACCGTAACCTAAAAGTGATATTGATTAGCTTATGATCCTGTTAGCAGACAATGCTTGATGAATAGCAAAAATAACAAAATATTTTACAAGCACCTTTTTTTTACAAACCATCATAAATATCACAAACATCGCTTGGAATAAAAGACCAAACAAGAATAAGGGAAAGCAAAATGGACTTCGCCTCATTATTCCCCGGTGTGATCCGTTGGTCTTGTAAAATAGCCAGCGCTATTATATTAGTAATGTAAACTCCAATCAAAGGCAAAAAGAAATCGTCAAGACCTCCTGCCAATAGCTGAAATATTCAGCTGACTTTCAAGCCTTAGCAAAGGAATGGCTGCCCTTAGAGCTGTAGAAGCAGAAGGCTTGAAGCGCAAGATGAAAAATGAATGAGTGTAAGCTTCGTGGCCTGACAATTAACAGTGCTGATTATACTTAAGGACTCGTCATCATAGCAGCGGGAGAGAGCAGGGCAACGACAGATTGGGGATCGCCATTGAGCCTTTTTGAACGTCCGAAAAGGGTAAGTTATTGATAGCTTTGTCTAAGATAGGCCATCTACGCTCGCCGCGCTCCCCACGGAGTATGGCTCGCGTCCAGACTTTCGGTTGGGAAACGGAGTAACTTTCAAAAGCTCCCCCAAAGGAGGGCCGGCCAAGCCGTATGTTTTTGAAAATGGGATTTTTCCTTAAGCTTTAAAGCCGACGCGGAAACCCATTAATTTTTAATAATGTAGTAGATAATGATAAATCGTATATAATAAATGTAATGTGTGTTAGAGCATGTATCATTTCGATTACGTATTGAATTGACCTTTCTACATAACTTAAGACAAGCCTAACCTTGTGTCATGATTAAATAGGAAAGGGCTCGATACAATGGGAAGAGCCGTATGAGGCCATCAGTTTCATGTACGGTTCGGAAGCCAGGCTTATGTAATAATGCTGAAGCCTAGGATAACTGCATAGTTTCAGTTCTATTTCGTTGCGCGAAGGCGCCCTATGATATTCGGTGAACCCGTTAAAATACGAAAACATAAGTTATGATGGAAGCAGGAATCTAATTAAACTATTACACTTGCGTAATATGGTTTTGGCGAATGCAGGACTCAAAAGCCCCAAAGTGGAAGAGCCAAAAATTATTTTGTCAAAGCCACATAAACCCAATATTATTTTGCTAAAACCATTAGACAGGAAAATGGTTTGGATTGAATTGACCAAGATTTGGCGTGATCGTGAAAAGGTCAAGGGGTTGATTCTCAATCTGATGAAGGGCGGATATACTGTAGCTATCGCGGGGTTCATAGTTTTTTTTTCTAGGAGTCTTTTTTGCAAAAGTAAAAATAGCAAAGTACAAAGGAATAAAAGATTCCCTAGAAATCTAAAAGTCAAATCCCATATGAATAGGAACAGAAATGCAATATTAAACAAAAAAAATGACACATTTCGCAGGAATAGAACATTCAGAATTCTAAATATGAACCCAATAAAACGTAACATTGTAATAAGAGAGATTCATAACGTATCAATCAATTCCGTTCAAGTGCGTCAGGGCAGTAAAGTTTTTTGAAATCCTGGACTGGGCAGTGCCGGCGAGAAGTGTGCTTTGGTCTAAATCCAAGCAACCCGGGAGAGTGGCTGAGTGGTTAAAAGCGACAGACTGTAAATCTGTTGGAAACCCTTCTTCGCAGGTTCAAATCCTGCCTCTCCTAATAAAGTATTTGAACCTTTTCTTTATTCTTAAATAGCTTTCTTGCATTTAATGGGTGTTGGGACAGACCCAAGCACTAGATAAGATTTGAATGCTTAAATAGCATTTTTCGAAAGGAGTTTAAGCGAGTTCGTCGCAAACCATTTATTCCCAATCAAGGGCGCCTTTCCTCCATTCGATGAGAAAACCAATAGTCAAAATCCAAACAAATAGCATCATAGACCAAAATCCATACTAACCTATCTTTTCTAAAAAAACTGCCCAAGGAAATAAAAAAGTTACTTCTAAATCGAAAATAATAAATAGAAAAAGGACCAAATAAAATCATATATCAAATCGACTTCTAGCATCACTAAAGAGATCGAACCCACGCTCGTAAGCTGACAATTTTTCTGGATCTGCCGTTTTTTTACCTGTAAATGTAAAAGAAACCATGATTAGGATAAAAGAAAGTAGCAAACTGAAGATAAAACAAATTGCAATAGGTGCAAACTCATCCATCGTTAAATACTTAAACAGAAAAGGATAAAAATCCACCACAGACGGCTCTAACGTACTACAAATGCTAGGCCATATATAGATTAGCTGCTGTATGCAAGCATCAGACGTTTGTTGGGTATCTCTTAATAAAGGCAGTAGCTGTTTGACTGTCTGCGGATAATAATTATCCCCCATTTCATGGTATTTACGAATGCATAAATTGGCTTTCCTTACAAATCCAGTAAAAGGTTCACCATAAGGGGAACCCTTGGATAAATAATCTCTTAGATTAGGTAATATTACCTGATGTAATTCATTTAAGGGTCTCGCCAAAGCTTCCCTTCCCGTGCTGTTATCGTTTTCAGTAAGGTATATAATATGATTAAGATGAGCGTCGAAAGAGTTCTTCAATGTCTGATATTCTCTCAAATTTCTAAGCAATGGATCCATATTTTCAATTTTTCTTTAAAATACTTAGGTATAGCAAAGACTTACTTAAGCTCTGCGGTCTGTTTCTGATGTTTATGGATATTCTTTGAATAATTTAAGAAATACAACAAATAATTTATATCAAATAGAAGAAAGAATTGATAATAATTTCTTAAAATTTATTAAGGATATCTGATCGTGTATCAAGAGGTAAATCTATTGAAAATATAGATGTTCCAGAAATGGTTAATAATGTAATCAAGAAAGACCATTTTTATTTGAGTCTATAGAAACAAATACAGTATCTACTCAAACTGAAAATATTCAATTAGATAATATTAATTGAATATATCCTTATTCAAAGCCAGTTCTCGTAACCTTTATTCAAAGCCAGTTCTTGTATCCTTATTTAAAGCCAGTTCTCGTAACCTTTATTCAAAGCCAGTTTTGACCAAAATATTCACCTTATCTTACAAAATTGATGTCAAATGACCTTTTTATTAAAAAAAAGAAATATGGCCAGATGGGTTTAGAGCGAATTTTTTTTTTACAACAAAGATTGCTATGGCGCAACCCGTTTGGATTGGCCGAATAGGTTCTTATTAATCGATTGTTATTATACAAGAATTCTTGTATCGCTCATGCAGATCTTCCATCTACCGGAAACCAAAGGATTCATTGCTTTTCCTTTTTTGTCGAACTTGTATAAACACAACCCTATTTGCACCTATCAGTTACGAACTTGCTATTGTTATGAAAGACAACCCCTAGGCTCAGTCACAGCAACGAGTACCGAACCGTCGTTCCCACGGCTACAGTACCAGGAGTTGCTGCTGAGCCAGCCCGTTCAAAACAGTACTTCTGTCTAGCAGAAACTATTAGCGACATCCCTAGAACAGTATTCGTATCGTGAACCAATGGCCACTTTTCCGGTCGAAGGAAATGCCTAATAAATAGTCAAATACTGCACTCTTTAGCTACTGTACTCCGGAAACAAAGTAAGGGAAAGCCCCGTACGTCAAGAGCTGCACTGCTATGAATCAAAGACTGTCTGCTCGCCGTTTCCGGCCAGTATTGCGGGTTCAATGGCTTTATACGAATTAGCTGTTTTTGACCCATCCGATCCCCAGAAATGGAAATTGTTAATACTGGCACTGTACCTTAAGTGGGAGATGGAATAGCCCGCATTCATGGTTCGAACAAAGTAATGGCTGGAGAATTGGTAGAATCTGAAGATGGTACAGTAGGCATCGCTTTGAATTTAGAATCTGATAATGTTGGCTAAGTACTGATGGGCGATGGTTCGACCATACAGGAAGGGGGTTCCGTAAAAGCAACGGGAAAAATTGCGCAAATACCAGTTAGTAATTCTTTCTTAGGCCTTTAAGCCAGTAAATGCTTTGGCCCAACCGATCGATGGAAAGGGTCAAATCCCAGCTTCTGAGTCTAGATCAATTGAGTCTCCCGCACCATATGGGAATTATTTCAAGACGTTCCGGTGGCGGAAAACGACCCGAATCTGCAGGAATTCGGGAAGGTTGAAGCAATGGCCAAACCTCCTTGAGGCTACAGCAATAACGTCATAAGCAATGACACTTAACTAAAGCACTTTATCCTCGCTTTCCACCTTTTATCTAGGGTTAGGAGGATCACGCGCCATAATGCCGGATCTCCATCTTTCTTTGTTGGTTGCTCTCCAGTCGCAGAATTATGAATAGTTTCACTAAAAATAAGTTTATTGGCTTGAAAAAAAAAATGAACCAATCCTTTAGCCTGGCAACCTGTACTATTTTTGCTGCCTCCAGCAACCTGTTGCAACTAACTTCATATTCAGGATGAAACAAGACAATTATGCCAGATAGTAAGGAATTACAAGTTTTCTGCACTAGAAAAAGCTAATAAATGGACTCGACCCATTATATATTTTTCCAGTAGTCATTTTAGGGACGTTTGCATGTACTGTGGGTCTTGCGGTTCCGGAACCATCAATGATTGGTGAACCAGCAAATCCTTTTGCGACTCCATTGGAAATATTACCCGAATGGTACTTTTTCCCTGTCTTTCAAATACTTCGTACAGTTCCCAATAAATTATTGGGGGTCCTCTTAATGGCGTCCGTACCGGCGGGCTCGTTGACCGTTCCTTTCATAGAAAATGTAAATAGGTTCCAAAATCCGTTTCGACGCCCATTGGTGTGGGTGGAAGGATCTCCTTGGCAATGTTTAAAGCGCTAGAACAGAAGGTGCGCCTGAAATTGAGACTTTTGATTCAAAAGGAGATGAACAGAAGGTTCAACACCCTTTTGATTGCACTATTGATGAACAGGTTCAACATAATCCTCCTTTTGCTAAATCAAAAGATGTTGAGGCAGAAGCTGAATCAAAAGCAGGGCCGTTAGGATGCTTAAAAGCAACCTCTCTTTAATGAACGAACGGTTATAAACATCAGAAACAGACCGCAGAGCCTAAGTAAGTCTTTGCTATGCCGTTGTATTTTTGCTTTTTGGATGAAGAGATAGTTTGATCTATGGATCTGGTCAAATATTTAACACTTTCTATGATTTTTTTCCCTTTAGGTATCCGGGGAATTTTTTTAAATGGAAGAAATATCATCATTATGTTAATGTCAATCGAGTTAATGTTACTGGCTGTCGATCTAAACTTCCTAGTATTTTCCGTTTATTTAGATGATATGATGGGTTAATTATTTGTTTTATTAGTGTCAACGGTGGCAGTTGTGGAATCTGCGATTGGGCCTGTCATTTCAGTGATAACTTTTTGAATCCGCGGAACTATTGCTGTGGAATTTATTAATTGCATGAAAGGTCAAGCGCTATTGTTTTTATTGGATCTCGTTTTTTTCTTTTTCACACAGAGCTTGCTTCGGCGTCAAAAAAGGTATGGTCTAAATTTATCTCTTAGAATCTAGCAAATTGGATAAAATCAAAAGCTTCTGTCACTCGACCACTTTCCGCTCTGACCCTCTGAGCCAAAATTAGGCTATGAAACGGCGACAACAAATTACGATAAATGGTATGCTTTGGCTCTATAAATGAAACATCATAATGTTGACAAATCGTGGTCTTCACAGAATCTTTAAGAAGACATTGACTGGCTAAGCCATGAATTTCTTACGTATTTTTAATCATTGCAATAGCGCATCATTTTACAAAATTATGATATTGGCGGTTTTCGAGATTCTCAAAAGTGCTTGCTGTCAACGCTAATATAATGACTTAGCTTTTACAATAAAATCGAAACTAAAATGACCGTGCCGGGCAACAAAAAAGTTTAATAGGCCAACAGATAGCACTTCACAGGCAGTTGATGAAGGATCTGTGGCAATCGTTTGAGGTGAATTGACAATTTTTCGTGGCGGAACCAACTTCTTTTATACTGTCAAACTCTGCACCGTCAATTGAGCTATTCAAGCCAATGGCTTTTCTTGTTATGTTTACCTTGTTTCTGGCTAACGTACTGGTGGAGAATTTTGTTTTTAAGGAATAAATGATACGATTCATCTAATGTATTTTTACAAGATCTTAGGCGTTTCGGTGCTGCAGAAAGCCTAATCTGGGATGTCTCTAATGATTCCGTATCTTGGCCGAAGATTTACATTTGTCAAATGGCCTAGGTGTGCGCATTTTGAAAAGGTTTGACATCTGCATGTATGTAAAGGTGATTCTTTTTAGTTAGTTTGCCTTATTGCTTAAAGTTGCTTTCTTTTTACCGGTTTATTTATCTGAGGCAATTTTGATCAATCTACTGGATCCTTTGCTAAGTAATCATCAATTTCATAAACTCCTTACTACATCTGATGGCAACCGGAAATTAAGAAATAATCATGCGGCCCACATACTGACAAAAAAATACGCGACCAAACATTGGCTGGGGCTGGCTAACCTCCCGAAAAAAGCAATGTATATGGACTAGAAGGGTAAGGGCGTGGCTTTACTAAGTAGTCAATCTTAAAAGTTTAATCACAACCTTGCTATTTGTTCCCATGTGGCAGCTGCCATCATTTTAATAACTACTTTGATATCACTAACGTCTACTAAGTTGTCTTAAAACGAATAAAATGCACACCGAAATCAGCACGCCTAGGAAATAAAGATTAAGTCACTTTAAGGTGCTAAGGCCACAACGTATAACTTGCATACGGAATAGATTGGCGGCAGATCCAGAAGGCCACAGACTGTGGGTTCGATACTCTTTATTTCAGATAGAATCTCTCCCATTTTGGTCCCTGGGGAGCATGCCTAAGCCCTCTGAAAGTTTAATCAAGTTATATTACACGCTATTGATCTGCCTCCTTAGCCAGGCTGGATCATTGACAGTAGGGCAAGGTCCGATCAGAAAGGTTTCGACTTACTAAAAAATGTCAAACAAATTCTCATAACAAACATCATTCCGCAGCTCAAACATATAGCTAAGGCGAAAGTGCTTAGTATTAGGGTGGCTTAATTTATCAAAAATCCGCACGAGACGCTCCTTTTGTTCCAAATATGCAACCAAGAGTTTCTGTTTATCTGTCATTATCTAACTAGGTGTAGGTAAGTGTTCAATTCGATCGTATAGTCTCAACGAATGACAGTTTGTTTCAGATCACCGTCTTTATTTCTCTATCTGCTTCTCCAGGTGCAGTGTCTTGAGTACCTATAGTGATGACTACATTGGTTGGTATGTAATGTCTAGATGTAAAGTAAAATCCTTGCGAATAAGCAAAGCCAAGTGCTCTTGTTTTACGATAATGAGGACGATTAGTTTCGTTGCTGACCGAAGACACGCCGAATTTTCCTTTAAGCGCTTCAGTCCGCAGATCCCTTTAGTCCAATATAAACCAGAGAAGGGAAGATTAGTTTAGATCCTTCAAATGCTTACTATTATTGATATTGAAAACCGCAAAGCGCGTAAAAAACTGCCCTACTTCATGGATGATCAGAGGTGGCGGACAATAATGAGTCACTTCGGTTTATTTTGCGCGAAGAACTGGCCTTTTCTCTTTACCCTTTGCTTATGTTCGTCTTCAAGGCTATATCGAAATAACAAAGCTACCTTATTGCAAATAATGCCATCGTATGCTAGCGAACTTGTTTTTTCAGCTTTGTCTTGCCCCAGGTTTATAATCATTGAATTTTACAAATACCAGGGATAGTTGGACATTACATCTACCATACTTGTAGTTGCTTTTTCTACTACATCTGATGCTTTTTCTACTACATTTACTGCTTTTCCTAGCATATCCGTTGTTTCTGATGGTTGTGATAGTGCTGGCTTTTCTATTATGGTTGTTAACGATAACGCCTTTTCAAATGAGTTTACCGGATTTTCCTTGCCTCCAAACCTAACACAAAAATCTTAATACACATAAATTGTAACTAAAAAGCTAATAAAAGGACTAACCGTTTCTTATTCTCATTAGGATGAGCATTGGAGCTAATGAAAGGAACGTAACCAAACATACGAGGCTAGCTGACGGGATTCAAGGCCTGAAACTCTTAATCTTAACGTTGCACTAATTCAACTTTTGGCTTTGCAAGTCCAACTTTTAGTGTTGCAACCCATACTACAAACATAAAAACTAGGAAATTGCTTGAAATAACGACTGCAAGCCATACAATACAAGATTGTTTGAAATAATGACTGCAAGCCATACGGAAAATACAAAAACTAGAAAATTGCCATTACCCGCCTGAAACTCTTAATCTTAACGTTGCACTAATTCAACTTTTGGCTTTGCAAATCCAACTTTTAGTGTTGCTAATCCAACTTTTGGCATTGCAAACCATACGTAAAAATAAAGCATAAACACTAGGGAACAGCTTGAAATAACGACTTAAGGCAAAAACACTAAATCTAACATCAGAAAACCATGACCCTAAACTTGCATTGGAAAATGGAAAGCTAGTAAAGGAATAAGCCTTTAGTAAAGAACTAAGGTAAAATGGAAAGCTAATAAAGGAATAAGCCTTTAGTAAAGAACTAAGGTAATATGGGAGGCTAGTAAAGGAATAAGCCAAACGTAAGGAACCAAAATGACATGAAAGGCTAATAAAGGAACGAACTAAACTACAAGCATAACCCCAAGGGTATGGATAAAAAGGAGTGCCTTCGGGAACGTGGATACAGGTGGTGCATGGCTGTCGTCAGCTCGTGCCGTAAGGTGTTGGGTTAAGTCCCGCAACGAGCGCAACCCTCGTGTTTAGTTGCCATTACTCAAATTGGAACCCGGCAACAGACTTTTACAAAGGTGATAAGCCGGAGGAAGGTGGAGATGACGTCAAGTCAGCATGCCCCGTTAGCTCTGGGCGACACATGTGCTACAATGGCCGGGACAGAGGGTCGCGACCCCGTAAGGGCAAGCTAACCTCAGAAACTCGGCCTCAGTTCGGATTGCAGGCTGCAACTCGCCTGCGTGAAGCCAGAATCGCTAGTAATCGCCTTAAGGTCAGCCATACGGCGGTGAATCCGTTCCCGGGCCTTGTACACACCGCCCGTCACACTATGGGAGCTGGCCATGCCCGAAGTCGTTACCTCAACCGCGAGGAGGGGGATGCCGAAGGCAGGGCTAGTGACTGGAGTGAAGTCGTAACAAGGTAGCCGTACTGGAAGGTGCGGCTGGATCACCTCCTTTTCAGGGAGAGTTCATACTTATTTGGCACTTCGGTTTCCTGCTCACTCTTCCAAGTCTTGGAAGAAGTGATTTACACACCCCGAGTTTTTCGAAGCGATTGCCTTGTTTGCTTTGATGATGGCCTTTTTGACATTATTTGTATTTTAAATAAATTCACCGAATAACGAATGGGTTGTACCTGGAGCAGGGATGGGGGCTTGACTAATTCCTTCCTTCTTTTTGGTTTGGCCCTTTTGACCGAAAAGGTTAAGCATGGTAATTGATCATTTTATTTGAAATCAATAGAAACTAAGGTGTCTTTGGATTTTGGGCAATGACAGATTCGAACCACGTAAACGAGGCACTTTATTGACTGGGCTAATTGCCTTCATTATTTGAGCTAATTGAATAGAGGTTTTTATTTTGTTCAACGGTAGTTAGGATGTAAGGATAGATTCATTTCCTCCTCAAAAGACTGCACCATGATACAGGCTATTGTTTCGTCTTTTGGGACTCAACTAATTATCAATGCCCGTGGCATTCATTGGGATCGTTGGAGCTCAACTAACTAAACTATCGATGCCTATGGCTAACAAATTCATTTTATGCCCAAACAAACACGCAGACATGAGGATTTTTATTTATTTCGATCAAATGGATAAGGAATGTTAGCATTATTAATTAAAATAATCTATTGTATTAACCTTGGCTGCTTTCTGTCTGAGAGCCAGAGCAACTATGCAATTATTTGCGTTATCATAGAAATTTCGTATTTGCTTTATTTTCGAGACGCTATCTGTTTTTTTTTGTTTGATTTTTTTTTGGCATAAGGTAGATAATGAATTTATTTAGGAATTCGTATGCAGGAATCGAAAATGTAATCTGGCTGGTTTCCGATGGACAGAGCAATTTTCATGAATGTTGAGCACATACTTTGTGCCGGCAAAGCCGACGCAAGTTCCTTTTTTAAGTGCTAAAGCGTTTTAGCCTTTTGAACCAAAGCCAATAGGATGTAAATCGATCGACCTTTATCACCCCATATTATTATTTATAAGCCATAGCTTACTTCGATCTTATTTATCCTTCATAGAATCTTTGGAACTTTTTTGGCTGCTGCATTGTTAATTGGTATTTTTTTTTTGAAAGTTGGTCATTTTAGCCTTATTTTTGAAAGTTATTATTAATGTGCCTTCTTCGTTGGAAAGCATTTCCATTGGTTTATCTTAGGCCTAGTAAATTTCATTTTTTTAGCTTTGTCTTATTATATGAGTAATGGGGTTTGTCATTTATGGTAAGATTTCGGATTTATTTTAGATCTGTCTTAAGTTTATATTTTTGGAATCGTGATGTTATTAGTTGCGGTTTTTTTGACTTTTTCGAAATTTATTCAATTTTCCATTTTGTAAGCACGGGGAGTAAGCTAACCTCCCCAGGCAAAGATTCTATTTCGACAAACTAAACCTCTTCATCGAAAAATCAAAAAAAATTGAAATTGATCCTGGCTATGATGGTCTATATGTTGATGGACTGTTTCTATATCTTACCAATAAATAAGTTAATGGACTGTTTCATAATGTTCAACGTGTTGATGGACTGTTTCTCTATCTCATAATACTTACTAATAAGCTGTTGATGGATATGTATAACAATGTGAAAAAGGGATAAGAAAGAACCAAAGGACATTTGTTTTTAAAGAAAAAGAAGAAGATCCAATGCATTGGTTATGGTTTCGGTAAATGCATTGTACCATATTTCTTTCTTAATAAAAAAAGATGTTTCTAATTAAACTGTTTATAAGAGTTAAATGGGACAAATACATTGGTTATGGTTTCGGTAAATGCATTGGCTATGTTTTTGATAAATGCATGGGTTCTGGTTTCAGTAAATATATTATCTATGGTAAATGCATAGGTTCTGGCAATGATAAAATCATATCAAATATGTCTTTCATATAGTCAATCTTATTTGAAAGTAAATACATCGTTTTTTAAATGCATTGGTTCCGAGGAAAGCACTAGTTCAGGAGACTATATCAAAAACCAATAAGGAGAAAAGCCACTAAAAAACCAATAAAAACAGTTGTAATGACTATCGTACTTACCTAAAGCGTTAGCTTCTCGTCAATTCCTTCTATTTTCAGCCATACTTTACTCTCCTGCAATGAATCCTTTGGTTTCCGGTAGATGGAAGATCTGCATGAGCGATACAAGAATTCTTGTATAATAACAATCTTTGGTATCCGGAATGTAAGATGATTCGCCTTGCCAGTGGCCGTTCCGCTTACGGTTGTTAGTAAAAGCTAATAACTTACTAAGAAATCATCATCAACCTGCCTCATATGGCAGAAATTCACTAAAAAATTGGGCTTGATCCTGGCCCAGAATGAACGCTAGCGATATGCTTAACACATGTAAGTTGGATGTCATTTCTGTTCCAGTTTTATGGAATAATTGAAAAAAAAGTAGCAAACGGGTGCGTAACGCGCAGGAATCTGCCAAACAGTTCGGGCTAGATCCCGAAGCAACGCAAGCAATAAAGCTATGCGAGAAGATAATAAAGCGCTGTTTGATGAGCCTACGTAGTATTAGGTAGTTGGTTGGGTAAAGGCCAACCAAGCCTACGATGCTTAGCTGATCTTTTCGGATGACCAGCCACACTGGGACTGAGATACGGCCCAGACTCCGCCGGGAGGCAGCAGTGGGGAATCTTGGACAATGGGCGAAAGCTTGATCCAGCAATATCGCGTGGGTGAGTGAAGAACGTCGCAAACGCGAGGAATGGCAATACCGCTTGTAAAACCCTTTCGTCAAGTGTGCGATGGTGACAAAACTTAAAGAAGAAGCCCCGGCTAACTCCGTGCCAGCAGCCGCGGTAAGACGGGGGGGGCAAGTGTTATTCGGAATGACTGGGCGTAAAGGGCACGTAGGCGGTAAGTTAGGTCGAAGGTTAAAGACGCCAGCCCAACTGGCGGAATGCTTACGAAACCAATTTACTTGAGTGAGATAGAGAAGAGTGAAATTTCGTGCGTAGGGATAGAATCTGGAGATACACGAAGGAACGCCGAAGTAGCGAAGGCAGCTCTTTGGGTCTCTACTGACGCTAAGGTGCGAAAGCTTGGGGAGCAAACGGGATTAGATACCCCGGTAGTCCATGCCGTAAACGATGAGTGTTCGTTTTTGGTCTGCGGATCGGAAGCTCAGCTAACGCGTTAAACACTCCGCCTGGGGAATACGGTCGCAAGACTGAAACTCAAAGGAATTGACGGGGGCTTGTACAAGCGGTGGAGCATGTGGTTTAATTCGATACAACGCGCAAAACCTTACCAGCTCTTGACATAGAAACACTTGGCGTATGCACATTTGACATATGAACTAGTGTACTTGTTCTTAACGGGATAAGATAAAAATTCGTACAGGTGCTGCATGGCTGTCGTCAGCTCGTGTCGTGAGACGTTTTTGGTTAACTCCTATAACGAGCGAAACCCTTGTTTCATGTTGCTAAGACATGCTGTTTACAAAGGATCCATGCCGTCTTTCATCAGCAGCCGTACAGCTCAATGGTTGCTTGAGATCGACGGTATTCTTTTTATTGGGTGTTGCACTCATGAAAAACTGCCCGTAGTTTTACTATGGAGGAAGATGGGGATAACGTCAAGTCCGCATGGCCCTTATGAGCTGGGCTACACACGTGCTACAATGGCAATTACAATGGGAAGCAAGGCCGTAAGGTGGAGCGAATCCGTAAAGATTGTCTAAGTTCGGATTGTTCTCTGCAACTCGAGGACATGAAGTTGGAATCGCTAGTAATCGCGGATCAGCATGCCGCGGTGAATATGTACCCGAGCCCCGTACACACCGCCCGTCACACCCTGGGAATTGGCTCCGCCTGAAGCATTGAGCAGGGATCACTTATTAGTAAAGTGCATTATGCTTCCGTTAAGTGTAATTCACTTTAGTTTTAAAGGTGTTTCCGCTACATATTATGGTTGGGTCAGTAACTGAGGTGAAGTCGTAACATGGTAGTCGTAGGGGAACCTGTGGCTGGATGGATTCTTCCAGAAAGATGAAGATACAAGCTAAAAATCTCATATATGCGTTAATTAGCCTATTTTTTATCTGTTATTTTAATGATATTTTACTAGTAGCTAAAGGGCATTTTTGATGAAATCATTGTGGCCATTGTTTGTAGCTCAAGGAAGGAACCTTGCCAAGGAGATCCGGATAGTCCTGCTAGAAATAAGTTTTTAAAAAGCCCACATTACGCAAATGGGTTGGCTGAAAGCTAGCCTACGAGCTTTATAGTATGTACATAATGTGGCTATGTCATATGGTTAAACGATCTGCCATCTGCGAAATTAGGATCCTGGCACTGAAAAAAAAAGTATTGGCTAGTTGCTTAATCCATGCATGACTATATAAAATAAGGAATCTCCGATAGTAAGTTTCATATAAGGCTATAATAAAATTGCCCCCATTGTAGTTATCCATGGGTTGCCTCCATGTAACCGTGGGGCAAATTGAGAGGAAACAAAGCAGCTTAAAATTTTCTCTCAAAGAAAACCTCGTAACATTCCCAAAATGTGAAACCTAGACGGTACCTGTTAAGTGGTAGAAATAGGGTCTCTAACTCAAAGGGGAGCCACTATTACGTACTTGAAAAAAAGGGTATTTGCTTTGACGAATTTGTTGTCTCTTATTATTACACATGCTCGGTAAATTAGTTTTCAAATAACTAGGTAAGGGAAACAAAAAAGTATGTCAAAATCACGTATATGGAAGCGATACGAAAAAGGCGTTATGGCCTTAAAAGCACTCCCTAACCCAGATTCAGACCGATAAGTGAAAGAGAGTAAGTTGAAATGATATGAATAAGGGATACTCCTGTGTGTGTAAAAAAAAGAGCGTTACTTTCCGTTACGATCGTTTCGGATATTCCTT
The DNA here is from genome assembly GCF_053477565.2 of Lygodium microphyllum. NCBI lineage: Eukaryota > Viridiplantae > Streptophyta > Polypodiopsida > Schizaeales > Lygodiaceae > Lygodium > Lygodium microphyllum. The sequence continues at coordinate 1,283,408 of NW_028229525.1, forward strand.
AAAGCTGATCTACGCATAAGAGAAACCAATGATTTAGACTATAAAAGATAGATCGGGTGAAAACATGCCGTCCTAACGTAGCCAAAAGTTTTGTCATTTCGCATTACATAGGGTATGCCATTTCGATATTTTATTTCTGTATATAAAAGGATAGCGGTTGATTAGGGCCTTTATTTAGACAGCTGATTAAACAGAGCATTGTTTAGGATGTAACCCCATTATAGCTTCGAGCTGTGTACAAAAGGTTCTTAACCTTATTGTTTGTTAACATTGAAATGAAGTTCCTTAGCGTTGGCCTTTTCGATGTAACTTTATTGACATTTATTAGTTATGAGCTTATAGGCTTAAAAGATATTAAGCTTGGTCACAGCAACGGATACTGGATTATTACTTTTATGGCTATAGTATAGCGGAGTTGTTGTTGAGCTAGCTTATTTGAAACAATACTTTTGTTTCATAAAAGCTATTAGCGACCTTTAAGCAGGCAAGCAAATAGTATTTCTATTAAATCACGTAAGAGACCAATAATCACTTTCCCGGTTGAAACCACTGGCTTGAACATAAAAGCATATGATGACAGAAACAATTAGGCTCTGCTCCATATCTTAACCATTTATTGGTTGCCATATTAGTAACTTAAAGTCGGTATGGTTAAAGATACTGTCTTGTCACTTTGGTTCCATAATTTGAAGTTCTGGTTGTGTCTAGCGTATCATTAGCGTTGAATCTAATTTCAGTGGTCATAGTCGCTTAGGAGCGGACTCGAATCACTTACTTAAAGATTTTCAGTCTTTTGCTCTAACCAACTAAGCTACCTAAACTGCTATAGGAATGGCAGACAAACCATTGATATTATTATCTAAGATTACTCAACAAAGCATGTATTAATGATTAAAGCTAGCCAAATAGGTTATGAAGTTGGTTTATGAAAAGGACTTTAAGTTCGTTCCATTGCTTGTGACAAATTGATCGAATTGATAGTGCGCTATGGGCTTATAGTTTGAATGGTTAAAACGTGCCGCTCATAACGGCAATATTGTAGGTTCGAATCCTGCTAAGCCCATATTTGTGATGGAAGCTCAATTTTTTCGTCTCTGGCCTTGCCTTTTTTTTTGGGTTACCTTTCTATGGAGTATCGCCAAGTGGTAAGGCATTGGTTTTTGATACCAACAAGCAAAGGTTCGAATCCTTTTACTTCAGCTCTGTACGACTATTATTTGTTTCAAAGGGTTATCATTTACCAAAAGTGTAATTTGTCCCTTTCCGCAATTCCTTTAGGCATGAAAGTTAAGAGGTTTCGTTTTGCCATATTATTGGCTTTATTTCTTAGAAATGTAGAAGCTAAAGGGTTAATGCATATTTGTCTATAAGTTAAGGTATTGGTTTTAGTTAGCAAAACCATCCGATTTGCCTGGCCAATAAGGATTTCATACAAAAAAACTACAAACAATAAAGGTAAAATAAAGTCAATTATCCACCCCAAAGGGTTAACTCCGTTATCACATAAAAAAATAAACAAGTTGCAAATATGCCACTACGAACAGCAAACAGACACGACTACAAAAATTAGAAAAAACCTGTCATCCACGATATAGATGAAGTATAATAGAATCCCTTAAATCTCTGAGTGAAGTATTTATATCCGTTAAGTTTTGACGAATTCCTATTCCTAACTCATTATTCTCAAGGAGAATTATATCTATAGGTATTTTCTCTATTTTTGCATATAAATCTGTTGTGTTTTGATAAATAGAATTGTATTCGCGTAGAAGATATTTCGGGACGGGTTGATAACATGACCAACTTGTAAACTCTTTTCAATAGATTCAGAATCCATGAGAACCCGACTAGCTAAACCATTTCAATCAACAAAGATTTTAGCTTTATTTTTATCTTCTGCAGTTACTTCTATAATATTTCCGATTGCCAAATTTCTTAACTATTAGATCATTTGCCAACTGAAGCCATTCTCTAATCCCTTGATAATGTTGGCCAGTAGCCATGATATTCTCATAGTTAAGAAAAAGACAAAAAGCATTATGAATAACATCTGACCATTCTTTATCATATATTTTGATAGAATTATATATTTCTAAAATATTAATTAATTTCTGACAGCAAGAAAGAGAATTCATGTTATTCATTAAATTCTTTGGTTTATATGCATACAGTCCCGCGGGGAGGCAAAGCCTGCCCCTTCAATAGAAGCTTTAACAACAATGCCTTATATTTGCTTGTTTCAGCGTATTTTGTGGATAGTTTCTCAGAAATCTATAGCATTCTGTTGGAACACATCCTGTCTTTTAACCTTCGTAGTTCTATGCATAGTTGATATTATAGCTCCAATCATGGCTACTAACAAAATAAGACTAGACACTGGAAACGGGACCAGATAATTGGTATAAAGTAAATTGCCCAATGCTTGCAAATTTGTCCAGCCTTATATCTTTTCAGCATACACTGTATATCTTGGATAGATTGTATTTGAATGGCTAGATAATACTGGGATGTAATCATTATCTAGAATGACAAAGATTTCTAACCGAGAAATTAATCCAATAGTACCACCTACCGGTAAATAGCGCAATATATTTTCATGAATTTCCGCTATTTTAATGTCTAACATCATCACTACAAATAAAAATAATACGGCAATAGCACCTATATAAACTATTGAAAAGATCATAGCAAAGAACTCAAGACCTGACAAAAGTAGTGAACCAGAAGTGTTGCAAGAAACGAGGATGAGAAGGGAAACGGAATGGACAGAGTTTCTAGCACATATGACCATAATAGTAAAAACTAAACTCAAGCCCGCAAAGACGTCAAAAAGTAGCATGGTTTTTTCGTTTATTTTTATTATCATATATTAATGACGGTTTGTTCTTATGTCAAATTTGACCCTAAAGATTTGGCAATCACGTAGTAGCACCAAGCTTATCATTACTTGGGGAAGACCCGATGCGATAAGGATACACAATCGAACGCCAAATTGATTTGCATAACCGCAAATGGCAAGCCATCCGGGCATGTTCCATTTGGTGATGGCGGTTGTTCAGGACTGGTTTCCTTTATAGCCGAAAGTTCTCCAAAAGTATGAAAAGCCGGAGGACTTTATATCATCCATTCCAGTGTGGTTGAATCTTATTCACCAGCCCGAGGACTCGAAGCACACTTGTCTTCGCTACTCAGAGTTTTAAGAACAACTACAAAAAGACGAAAGATCCCCAATACAAAGACATAAAAGCCAAAACTACTTAAAGCATTCCATTCGCCGTAAGCATCTGGATAATCGGGAATGCGACGGGGCATACCCGAAAGCCCTAAAAAATGCATTGGAAAAAAAGTCATATTTACACCAAAGAAAGTAATCCAAAAATAAATTTAACCCAAAGTCTCTAGATAATGAAACCCAGATATTTTACCTATCCAGTAGTAAAATCCTGCAAATAAAGCAAAAACAGCTCCCATAGAAAATACATAATAAAAATGTGCAACCACATAATAAGTATCGTATAAAGCAATGTCTATCCCAGAATTAGCCAAAACTATACCAGTAAGTCCTCCTACAGTGAACAAAAAAATAAAACCTACTGCAAATAACATGGATGTTTTATATTATATTGAACCTCCCCACATGATAGCAATCCAACTAAAAATTTTAATTCCAATAGGCACAGCAATAATCATAATGGCCGCTATAAAGTAAGCACATGTGTCCACATCTAACCCTACGGTAAACATATGATGAGCCCAAACAATAAATCCAAAAACTCCAATACTAATCATAACATATACCATGCCTAAATAGCCAAAGACAGGTTTTCTAGCAAAAGTAGAAACAACGTAACTAATAATACCAAATCCCGACAATATCAAAATATAAACCTCTAAATGACCAAAAAACCAAAACAAATACTAATATAAAACAGGATCTCCCCCTCCGGCAGGATCAAAAAAGCTGGTATTAAAGTTCCAATCGGTTAATAACATAGTAATCGCACCTGCTAATACAGGTAAAGATAATAAAAGTAGAAATGCTGTCACTAAAACAGACCAAACAAATAAAGGTAATCTATGTATGGTCATTCCAGGTCCGCGCATGTTCAATATAGTAGTTATGAAGTTAATAGAGCCCAAAATAGAGGAAACACCTGATAGGTGAAGACTAAAAATGGCTAAATCGACAGCTCCTCCAGAATGACTTGTTATACTACTTAAAGGGGGATAAACCATCCACCCAGTGCCACTACCTACCTCTATTAAAGCTGAACTTAATAAAAGCAACAGCGAAGACGGCAACAACCAAAACGAAATATTATTTAATCGCGGAAATGCCATATCGGGTGCACCTATAGGAATCGGAACAAACCAATTGCCAAATCCACCTATCATCGCCAGCGTAACCGAAAGGGATATCGTTAAAAAGGCGTGAGCGATTATTAACACATTATAAAGTTAATGATTTCCACCAAGGATTTAATGGCCAGGTTATGCTAATTCCATACGGATTAATACTAGAAGGCATGTACCCATTACTCCAGCCATGGCACCAAAAATGAGATATAAAGTGCCTATATCTTTATGGTTTATGGAAAACAGCCATCTCATAACAAAACGGTTCATTCCTGCAAAAGTGTTTTTCTTACCGCACAAAATATTGATAGGTATTAGAAAATAGAGGCTGCGTAATTAAGTAAAAGCATATTATAATGTTCCGTCTAAAGGAAAAAGCAAAGCCAAAAAATACTTTAGTTTCGTAATTGAATATTTATTATCCATACTACGGCAAAGCAAAAACTTTCATACGCCCAATAACTATGCATGGGCTGCCTAGTTAATTAATTGCAATGCTATGGTTTACATAAGACACAAAAAGATTAATTTCTATACAGAAAAAGCCAATAAAAAGGCACTAGATCATGTGATAAGATCTAAGCAATGCCATAATTTACATTTAAAGGCCAGAAGATAGGTGAAAAGAATAGCTAATTTGTTTCCATCTTGCAATGGGTGATTTATTTTAATGAAAGTAACTAATATTGCTTCTTTTTTTAACCAAACTTATAACCTATATTGGCGTCTTCAATCATTTTTCTAATTAAACTAAAGGTTACTAGGGTTAAACCATACATCACTTTTGGCACTGAAAAGACTTTAACTGCCAGACCGATCGAACAGATAAGAAAAAATCCCGTCAATGGCCCCGATCATTATTTGAAGAGGAGGAAAAAGCAGCTCACTTATGTTTTATAGAAAATACCTATAGATTTATATAACATTAACCATAAGGCCTCTTATATTAGGATATATGGCAATTTCCCTTTGAAATGTCTCGAGTGTATTTTTGATCCTATGAAAGAACATTTCTTTTGTTTTTGAGTTCAAATTGATCAAAGACTTCATTTTAAGACAGAAGATTCATTGTTTCGACAAAAACGTCTACTAAATGACTCTATAGGATTCCACTTTCCGTTTTTTCCTTCATGCACGATACTCTCTTTGTATGATTCCGGTAAAAACGCTGAAAATTAATCTGATCAACTTGCAGTATCTTTTAAACTTTGTCCTTTTTGAGTTTCGCATAAATTTTTTTTTAGATTTTGCCGTTGCATTGTAAGGTGCTTTAAAGTAAGTGCTCTTACAGGCAAGTCAGTGACCATTCTACGGCTATATGTCGTTGCTTTTTTTATTTATAAAATTGTATAAGAATGGATAGAAAGTTAGCTTTGAAAAGAGAGGCAGCTAAAAAAAACCATATCTTTGCAATGTGAAATTTCATTTCCTAACATATTCCTTACCCATTCTATAAATAAGCATTAAATGTTTTAAAGAAGATTCCTCAAATCAGATCAAAACAGTGCCTACAATCAGATCCTAAGGTTACTTCATTTGTATGCACTCTGCTCCGGCAACAGATAACTGTCTTAAGACATTTTATCATGTAACAATTAAACTTTGGTCACAAGTTTGCAGATAGTTAGTGTACGGATTCGTTTTATATACCGTTTCATTAAGGCGGTACATAAGTCTAAACCATCACTATATCATATTATAGTCTCTAAGTCTGGGCAGCCAAACCCTCAGTGCCTATTCTCCTTAACCAATGTTTACATTATGACACCATTCTTGCTGTATAGTCAACAGCCTGTTATAGAAAGTGGTTTCATAACTACATTTATGACGACATAGTCATTACTAAAAAAAATTACATTATAGCCTACTAATATATGGTTCAGTTTTACAGGATGCCGATTTCAATAGATAAGCCCATATTTGTTAACTTTAGGTAATATTAAATTTGCCTCTCGGTTTATGTTTAAGGGTTTAAGCTTTTTTCGTTCCGTCTGTTTCCTTACCAAAGAGGGCTTATGATTAGCTAATGGTAACTGAAGATAGGACCAAAACGATTAACCGAGACGTCGTTAAAACAAAGAACCGTTTCCGTTTTGCAGAAAAGTTCCTTTCGCTTAGTTTTACTTTTCAAGTTTCCAGGATGTTCTAAGGCAATCGAGATAATGGCATATAGTCTAGTCACTGGACTACAATATGCTAAAGCAGTTGTGTTACTAAGAATGCTGGCCGGTGAGCCACTAAAGGCAGAGTTTGAGGGCTTTTAGATTTTCTTATGGAAAACAGCTTTCATTCCCTTATATCCTTTCTTTCCTTTTACCAATGGGTAAGTGAAATTATTTTTGTATCTTTGGTAAGAAGATGGAACATTATAAGAATCTTGAAGGTTGGGTATTCAAAACAAGCCAAAATCTCAAAGTTTATTTTAATGAGCCCAATAAAGTAAAGCAACAAGACAATAATCTAATGACATAAAATAGTTACAAGTAAGTAAACAAAAACTTTTAACTTCTATAGATATGAAGAGGGCAAAAACCATAACCTCGGATGATTTTTCTCGAAGTTCCAGAAAATGCCCTAACCGGATCAATTTACCCATTTCACGCAATTTGGTTGGTTACGTGTCTTTTATAGCACCTTTTATGTTATGCCATATAGAAAGGGATTGTCTAGAATCGGTTGGATCCTTAAACTATGAAAACGACTTTCACATGATGGCGTAGGATAAGGCGAATCCTCTATCTAAGAAGAACGGGATGTGGTTCTTAGAGAATGTTTTCATCTCGGTGTTTTCTTTTTATACTCTAGTGTTTCCAGAGCTTTTTAGTGGTTGCATAGAATGGTCAAAGCCTTACAGACGACGAAATTGCTAAAAAGAAATATTTCTCACACGTGTTCTTTAGGAGAGATGGGTTTCTCACGAGTGCTTAAAGGATAGGCTATTGATATTTTCTTTCCCTTGGAATGGAATTCTTTTTACTTCCATAGCTCTTTCCCTCTAACTCCATCCTGTCACATCGTCGCCGTTGCTGCACCTTTTGTAATGTTACGTGGGTAGGAAAGCATAGAAATAAAATAACCGACGATATGCCTAGATAAACCAGTGGATATAGAGAGCGGATACGAAATAAAAGAAGATACGACGTCTGCAAGTCGGAAACGATCATTTCGTATCAAACAGTATAATCTCAGACTAGGCTATGAAAGCTAGAGAAGCGTGCTTGGTCCAAATCCAAGCACCCGGCCAAGACACTATATAAACAAAAAAGGTTCTCTGCCACATTGCTTAAGGGGTACGAGAGGATTGGTTTTTAAAAAACTACTTTTCTTTTATTTATTAGAACGGCATAAAAAACAAATAGTTGCTTTAACGCCTGCACTGAATATGGGCCTGTCCTATGACGTTCTAAACCCAGTTCACGTACCTTTAAAAGACAAACAGTCGACGTCAAAATACCAAACTTTCCTGTCGATGTGCATTGGGCTAGCTTTGAATTTCCTCATTTCACAAAGGTTTACTTTCTTGTTTCCACATTAAATCAACTACCAAATATCCCTAATGCTTAATGGCACAGGTAAAAAACAAACAAAAAAGCCCCTGGACCTGAAATCGTTGGTTTCGCATCGAATAGACATATAGATTAATAAGTAAGTAAACCAAAGTAATTAAGGCTTTTGAGGGCCAAAACTAAGAATAGACAGCGATGTGTCTTGCGTGTGCATCGAAGAGGACTTGAACCTCTAACCACCTGGTTCGAAGCCAGGCACTCTATCCAATTGAGCCATCAATGCTAAAAAAATGTAACTTGACATGGCTTTTTCCATAGGAACATTCATAAAAAATCCAGTGTATTTAACCATATCTTCTTTTTTAATGACGGTATCATTATTGAACATAATAATTCCTATCTTCTCATTCTCAGAATTTGAAGCCATTCCTTTGGAAAGTAACCTCATAAAGTTCACTATGTGATTGATATAGAGGAAAGGGATGAAATTTTTCTCGCCATGTTAGTTCGTATTTATTTGAAAGAAAGTAAGTTTTAACGGAATAAACTAAGTAAATGGAGCGCTAAAGCCAAATATGTATCCATAGCTATGCAGAGACGGAGAAAAATAGATAGGTATAATTGAAAGATGAAAAACTACGCAAACGAGTTAACATTTATATAGTTTTAAATCATAGAATCAAATTTCAAAATGAGCCCAATGCAACTACTTTTTGCTTCGTTTTATGGGATTTTGTTATTTGATTTAATTGGCAAAAATGGATAAGAAACGAATAGACGAGTAAGGTATTAATTGCAATTCTTTTAATTTGAGTCAACTTAAACCATTTTATTTCCTTGCGCTTTATTGCTTTGTTTGGCAATGTTTATTTCTTTGCTTTGCTTGAGCTAAGTTTTTTATGACCTGCTGGGCGATTTAAACTTTCTGACGTTAATGGATAAAAGCAAATAATTCTACAATGATATTTAGATATGAAATTGAAGGTCAGCCTCCATTATATGACATTAAAATTACATCGTAAATTCTGATAGTAATAGTATTTTTTTCTTCCGAAAATCCCTGACCAATTTTTTGTCTTTTCACTCCCTAAAAGAAACAAAGGAAAAAATGATTTGCCATTATGTTTTTTTTGAATCTTTTGTTTTCTTTATCGCGGTTAAACGAAGGGATGAGCTCATGTTTGCCCTTTTTCACAAAAGGGCGGTCTGGATTGGAGATTATCATGGCATAATAATCTCCATTAGACGGTACCATCTGCCTAAAGCATTTAATGTTTTAATGCTTCTGAGTATAGCAGGACTTGAACCTGCGACCATTAGATTAAAAGTCCAATGCTCTACCAACTGAGCTATATACCCAAATATTATTCTATTATTATTAATATTAATTAGAAGAGAGATTTCTATGTGGTAATTAAACGAAAAAAAACAACTCTGATGCGAGTTTTTCTTTGATTTTTCCTTTCTTTGGGATGTTCGGCAATGAAATTACGATTTTCACAGAAATTACTTAACGAAAGAAAGCTTAAGACAACAATTAGACAACATAACTTATGAATACTGGAAATGTTTAACCCGAAACTCTTAATTCTATTTGTAGCGTTACTAATCCAATTCTTGCCATTGCAAGCCTTACAAGAAATGGGAAATAATGAATGCAAGCTATACAAGAATTGCTTGAAATAAAGGCTACAAGCTGTACGGAAAATACAAAAATTAGGAAATTGCCATTACAAAGTAACGGCACGGAAGAGCTATTGTGGATTTGTAGAAAACATTTTTATCCTTAAGGATTGCTCGTAATGCGCTTGGATCCATTACCTGTAAAGATGGCCATTTATTGTTAATGAATACTGATTCTTTATATAACGACATGATAAAGAGAGTGGCGGGAAAGACTAATTCAAGTTGTATCAATTCCAAATGGATCGGTGGTTTCTCAACCAATTGGACACATATGAGACGTGAAGAACGCCCGCATTCCAGTCCACGTTTCTTAAAGATGTAGAAATGCTTTGAAGGATTGATAACACGCGAAATCCCAGATAGTTTAGTTGTACTGAATGTACGTAAAGATTTTATAGCTATATCCGAAGCCAATCGATCGTGAATCTCTATTGTATCTCTGATAGATTCCATCTCTCCGGAGGAATTGCATAAATTAGTTACTTATCCTATTTCCGTAAATAGTGATTCCGTATGGTTTACAAATCCATTCCGTTAATCGATTACGAAAACAATCATTCATTCGAAAAAAGCCCAAAGACCAGCTAGAAAGGCTCGAAAACCCACCGATAAAGCCATTCAGATTCGCATAAAAGCCAATAGGCCTTAAACAATCAAATATTAATAGCCTGTCCATGTTGTTTTTAATTGAAATCGCTAAAGTTGCTATCAAATTGCATAGTATTACTGCTTTTTAAGAGACAAGGATAATCCAGGCTTCACTAGACCCAAAGGTTTTGATGAAATGCTTTTGCTGCACGAGTACCGCCTGGAATGATATCGGATACGTTATGTCATTTTCTTGAGAGCATTAAGATCAAGAAATTTATGCGATTTGATCGCTAGACTTAATTGCAAAAAAAAAACATTTATTTGACATTATAGGATTAATGGAATCATGACTGATTATTTAACTAAGACCTTATTGGAATTTGCTTTTGTATCAGTTTTATTTTTTCGAATGGAAGTTTCTATGTCATGTGGGAACTCTCCGATTGTATCTTTGCAGCTAATATTTTCTATTGTATGGCTACGTCAATTCAGACGATTGGCCCATGAAACGAAGCCGGGGAAAGGGTTTTTTTGACATAAGTTCTAATAGAAAAGCCGGGAAGGCGTCAATTAACAGATATTGGCTACCTGCTGATGTGGTGAATGGAGAAAGCGTTAATTGGCTTGATCTGACATAACAAACATTTGCATTTTGCTGCCTGCTCTATACCTCTAAGCCAACTGTCTTAGGGGATGTAAAGTGCAGGAATATACGAAATTTCATTAAGGACATAGCTGGGATAATGGCAAATAGAAAGTTTCAAATTAAACGCTAATATGATATAAGTTTGCCTTTTGTTCCTTATTTTAGGCCACTTATCTGCGATAGTTTTGTTTGAGCCAGTTTATGGGCATTTTAATGCTGATTGAGAATTCTGTCGGCAGATAATTTATTTGTAGCCATTGATTACGCGTGGGAAAATAGCTCAGTTGGTTAGAGTGCTGGTTTGTCATATCAGAAGCCGCGGGTTCGATTCCCGTTTTTCTCGAATCAATAGGGCATGGGCGGTCTAGTCTTCCGCATGAAATTTGCTGCAGCAGGTTGCGGGTCCATCGGTAACCAAACGGAACCAAGCCGTACGACTTGTAAGTATCCTTTGCTGGTGTGTGATCTGAATCGCTCCTCCGTTCACCCCCAAGGAAGTGTAATATAGGTAGTACCAATAGATCCACTTTGCACATTCCATTCTATCAGGTTTTTCCACCATAAAGTTTATGATAGTTGCATCCTTATCCCCAAGTCCAGAATACCAGTTGTCCAGGGGTCTAACAACCAGTTCCATCACTGTTCCCCCGGAAACACACCGAACCGCTTAGCATACCTATCGCTATGCTCAGGCTCGGAAGTAATTCTGTTTCAGATGCAGAGCGGATGGGTGGGATCCTTTTATCTTTGATCTAGTATTTTTTCCGCTTTCTTCACCTGCGCCAACATTTTTAGATCTAATCATTAACCATGTACGTTAATAAGTTTCAGTCAATAGAACTATGTTCATACATCCTAATGTGCCAGTTATTTCATTTGCGGGGAACCAGAAAATCCTGGAAACAACGAGAATAGCCATCACGCTTTTGCCATATCATGGTGCGGCTTCGGACGGAAGTAAAGGCAAACAGTCGGGCGCCAATAGTGCTGCAATGGATAGGATGATCTTTGCAACTTTGGGAGGCGATAAAGTAAGGTAAATAAGTGGAAACGAGAGTACGGATAGATTGTAATGCTCCCGGATACACGTTGGAAAAACCAGTAAAGCTGGCCTTATTTGCAAATACACATTGTAAAAACCTGGCCTTATTATTGTTTATTTGCCGGCATTATTCCTGCTTATTTTAGGCCTTATTTTCCGATTGTCGGATACACTAAGGAAAAACCGTTAGTTTTTGCAGAACCGTGAGGATTCAAGTCCCTCTATCCTCAGTGAATAGTATAGGGGCAAAAGTCACAAAATTTCTGGTTTGTAAGAGTTCGTTAGGAAAGAGTATCTGTTCCGGACAAGGAAAAGAAAAGTGGATCTCAATAAGCAACCTTTTTCTATTCAAAAGCTTGCTTATTGAGAAAAAGTCATATGTCGAAGTCATAGATACGGATAGTTGCTATGTTTTTGCTTGGCCGGGATAACAACATAACAAGGAAACTTGATTTTTGGCCACCGTAACCTAAAAGTGATATTGATTAGCTTATGATCCTGTTAGCAGACAATGCTTGATGAATAGCAAAAATAACAAAATATTTTACAAGCACCTTTTTTTTACAAACCATCATAAATATCACAAACATCGCTTGGAATAAAAGACCAAACAAGAATAAGGGAAAGCAAAATGGACTTCGCCTCATTATTCCCCGGTGTGATCCGTTGGTCTTGTAAAATAGCCAGCGCTATTATATTAGTAATGTAAACTCCAATCAAAGGCAAAAAGAAATCGTCAAGACCTCCTGCCAATAGCTGAAATATTCAGCTGACTTTCAAGCCTTAGCAAAGGAATGGCTGCCCTTAGAGCTGTAGAAGCAGAAGGCTTGAAGCGCAAGATGAAAAATGAATGAGTGTAAGCTTCGTGGCCTGACAATTAACAGTGCTGATTATACTTAAGGACTCGTCATCATAGCAGCGGGAGAGAGCAGGGCAACGACAGATTGGGGATCGCCATTGAGCCTTTTTGAACGTCCGAAAAGGGTAAGTTATTGATAGCTTTGTCTAAGATAGGCCATCTACGCTCGCCGCGCTCCCCACGGAGTATGGCTCGCGTCCAGACTTTCGGTTGGGAAACGGAGTAACTTTCAAAAGCTCCCCCAAAGGAGGGCCGGCCAAGCCGTATGTTTTTGAAAATGGGATTTTTCCTTAAGCTTTAAAGCCGACGCGGAAACCCATTAATTTTTAATAATGTAGTAGATAATGATAAATCGTATATAATAAATGTAATGTGTGTTAGAGCATGTATCATTTCGATTACGTATTGAATTGACCTTTCTACATAACTTAAGACAAGCCTAACCTTGTGTCATGATTAAATAGGAAAGGGCTCGATACAATGGGAAGAGCCGTATGAGGCCATCAGTTTCATGTACGGTTCGGAAGCCAGGCTTATGTAATAATGCTGAAGCCTAGGATAACTGCATAGTTTCAGTTCTATTTCGTTGCGCGAAGGCGCCCTATGATATTCGGTGAACCCGTTAAAATACGAAAACATAAGTTATGATGGAAGCAGGAATCTAATTAAACTATTACACTTGCGTAATATGGTTTTGGCGAATGCAGGACTCAAAAGCCCCAAAGTGGAAGAGCCAAAAATTATTTTGTCAAAGCCACATAAACCCAATATTATTTTGCTAAAACCATTAGACAGGAAAATGGTTTGGATTGAATTGACCAAGATTTGGCGTGATCGTGAAAAGGTCAAGGGGTTGATTCTCAATCTGATGAAGGGCGGATATACTGTAGCTATCGCGGGGTTCATAGTTTTTTTTTCTAGGAGTCTTTTTTGCAAAAGTAAAAATAGCAAAGTACAAAGGAATAAAAGATTCCCTAGAAATCTAAAAGTCAAATCCCATATGAATAGGAACAGAAATGCAATATTAAACAAAAAAAATGACACATTTCGCAGGAATAGAACATTCAGAATTCTAAATATGAACCCAATAAAACGTAACATTGTAATAAGAGAGATTCATAACGTATCAATCAATTCCGTTCAAGTGCGTCAGGGCAGTAAAGTTTTTTGAAATCCTGGACTGGGCAGTGCCGGCGAGAAGTGTGCTTTGGTCTAAATCCAAGCAACCCGGGAGAGTGGCTGAGTGGTTAAAAGCGACAGACTGTAAATCTGTTGGAAACCCTTCTTCGCAGGTTCAAATCCTGCCTCTCCTAATAAAGTATTTGAACCTTTTCTTTATTCTTAAATAGCTTTCTTGCATTTAATGGGTGTTGGGACAGACCCAAGCACTAGATAAGATTTGAATGCTTAAATAGCATTTTTCGAAAGGAGTTTAAGCGAGTTCGTCGCAAACCATTTATTCCCAATCAAGGGCGCCTTTCCTCCATTCGATGAGAAAACCAATAGTCAAAATCCAAACAAATAGCATCATAGACCAAAATCCATACTAACCTATCTTTTCTAAAAAAACTGCCCAAGGAAATAAAAAAGTTACTTCTAAATCGAAAATAATAAATAGAAAAAGGACCAAATAAAATCATATATCAAATCGACTTCTAGCATCACTAAAGAGATCGAACCCACGCTCGTAAGCTGACAATTTTTCTGGATCTGCCGTTTTTTTACCTGTAAATGTAAAAGAAACCATGATTAGGATAAAAGAAAGTAGCAAACTGAAGATAAAACAAATTGCAATAGGTGCAAACTCATCCATCGTTAAATACTTAAACAGAAAAGGATAAAAATCCACCACAGACGGCTCTAACGTACTACAAATGCTAGGCCATATATAGATTAGCTGCTGTATGCAAGCATCAGACGTTTGTTGGGTATCTCTTAATAAAGGCAGTAGCTGTTTGACTGTCTGCGGATAATAATTATCCCCCATTTCATGGTATTTACGAATGCATAAATTGGCTTTCCTTACAAATCCAGTAAAAGGTTCACCATAAGGGGAACCCTTGGATAAATAATCTCTTAGATTAGGTAATATTACCTGATGTAATTCATTTAAGGGTCTCGCCAAAGCTTCCCTTCCCGTGCTGTTATCGTTTTCAGTAAGGTATATAATATGATTAAGATGAGCGTCGAAAGAGTTCTTCAATGTCTGATATTCTCTCAAATTTCTAAGCAATGGATCCATATTTTCAATTTTTCTTTAAAATACTTAGGTATAGCAAAGACTTACTTAAGCTCTGCGGTCTGTTTCTGATGTTTATGGATATTCTTTGAATAATTTAAGAAATACAACAAATAATTTATATCAAATAGAAGAAAGAATTGATAATAATTTCTTAAAATTTATTAAGGATATCTGATCGTGTATCAAGAGGTAAATCTATTGAAAATATAGATGTTCCAGAAATGGTTAATAATGTAATCAAGAAAGACCATTTTTATTTGAGTCTATAGAAACAAATACAGTATCTACTCAAACTGAAAATATTCAATTAGATAATATTAATTGAATATATCCTTATTCAAAGCCAGTTCTCGTAACCTTTATTCAAAGCCAGTTCTTGTATCCTTATTTAAAGCCAGTTCTCGTAACCTTTATTCAAAGCCAGTTTTGACCAAAATATTCACCTTATCTTACAAAATTGATGTCAAATGACCTTTTTATTAAAAAAAAGAAATATGGCCAGATGGGTTTAGAGCGAATTTTTTTTTTACAACAAAGATTGCTATGGCGCAACCCGTTTGGATTGGCCGAATAGGTTCTTATTAATCGATTGTTATTATACAAGAATTCTTGTATCGCTCATGCAGATCTTCCATCTACCGGAAACCAAAGGATTCATTGCTTTTCCTTTTTTGTCGAACTTGTATAAACACAACCCTATTTGCACCTATCAGTTACGAACTTGCTATTGTTATGAAAGACAACCCCTAGGCTCAGTCACAGCAACGAGTACCGAACCGTCGTTCCCACGGCTACAGTACCAGGAGTTGCTGCTGAGCCAGCCCGTTCAAAACAGTACTTCTGTCTAGCAGAAACTATTAGCGACATCCCTAGAACAGTATTCGTATCGTGAACCAATGGCCACTTTTCCGGTCGAAGGAAATGCCTAATAAATAGTCAAATACTGCACTCTTTAGCTACTGTACTCCGGAAACAAAGTAAGGGAAAGCCCCGTACGTCAAGAGCTGCACTGCTATGAATCAAAGACTGTCTGCTCGCCGTTTCCGGCCAGTATTGCGGGTTCAATGGCTTTATACGAATTAGCTGTTTTTGACCCATCCGATCCCCAGAAATGGAAATTGTTAATACTGGCACTGTACCTTAAGTGGGAGATGGAATAGCCCGCATTCATGGTTCGAACAAAGTAATGGCTGGAGAATTGGTAGAATCTGAAGATGGTACAGTAGGCATCGCTTTGAATTTAGAATCTGATAATGTTGGCTAAGTACTGATGGGCGATGGTTCGACCATACAGGAAGGGGGTTCCGTAAAAGCAACGGGAAAAATTGCGCAAATACCAGTTAGTAATTCTTTCTTAGGCCTTTAAGCCAGTAAATGCTTTGGCCCAACCGATCGATGGAAAGGGTCAAATCCCAGCTTCTGAGTCTAGATCAATTGAGTCTCCCGCACCATATGGGAATTATTTCAAGACGTTCCGGTGGCGGAAAACGACCCGAATCTGCAGGAATTCGGGAAGGTTGAAGCAATGGCCAAACCTCCTTGAGGCTACAGCAATAACGTCATAAGCAATGACACTTAACTAAAGCACTTTATCCTCGCTTTCCACCTTTTATCTAGGGTTAGGAGGATCACGCGCCATAATGCCGGATCTCCATCTTTCTTTGTTGGTTGCTCTCCAGTCGCAGAATTATGAATAGTTTCACTAAAAATAAGTTTATTGGCTTGAAAAAAAAAATGAACCAATCCTTTAGCCTGGCAACCTGTACTATTTTTGCTGCCTCCAGCAACCTGTTGCAACTAACTTCATATTCAGGATGAAACAAGACAATTATGCCAGATAGTAAGGAATTACAAGTTTTCTGCACTAGAAAAAGCTAATAAATGGACTCGACCCATTATATATTTTTCCAGTAGTCATTTTAGGGACGTTTGCATGTACTGTGGGTCTTGCGGTTCCGGAACCATCAATGATTGGTGAACCAGCAAATCCTTTTGCGACTCCATTGGAAATATTACCCGAATGGTACTTTTTCCCTGTCTTTCAAATACTTCGTACAGTTCCCAATAAATTATTGGGGGTCCTCTTAATGGCGTCCGTACCGGCGGGCTCGTTGACCGTTCCTTTCATAGAAAATGTAAATAGGTTCCAAAATCCGTTTCGACGCCCTAAAATCTTAACCACGAAGGCACCCGCTTGCCCAAAATAAAATGAATTAGCCGGATTGCTGCTTTATGACACTTGCTAGACCTATAAAAAATGTTATGATCTCCAGACCTATAAAAAATATTATGATCGCAGAAAACAAACATAATCAATGCGATATAGCCAGTCTTTGCTATGGCATGCGATAAGCCATATTCGCGATCAGCTGCATTGTCTGGCCTGGCAAAGCAATATGCAGCGATGGCAAGCGATTGGCGCGTAGGCCTTTTAGATAGAAAGTAACGAAAACATGCAGAGACAGGAATCAGCCAAAGAGTGCGGGAGATTGATTGCAATACTTATCAGTCAAATAGTTAGAAAGTTGGCCTGCTATGATTTAACGGTGCTAACCAAGTGGAAGAGCCGTCACTCTTAGGATAAGAGTGACTCTGTGGGATAACAAGCTGATCAAAACATCTTAGGGAAGGTTTAGCACCTCGATGCTGAAAGCCATAATCAATGCGCTAATGCCTTTTAGTTAGCGTGCTATGATAATATATATTTATTAATCTGGTTGTTTTTTTTTACCATTATCTTTGTCCCTGCAATCATGATCATTAACCGGATTATGCGGTTTCTTTTGTTTGCATTTCTTATAGCTATTATTTGAATTAGTATCTTGGAGTGAATTGCAAGTTTGTTGCTTAAATTGGCTTTTATCTAAAGCTTTTATTTTTTCAGCAAATATTCTTTGGTGGTTAAAGTATTTTGTAAAGTTAAGAAAGATCCGTAACCATATTTCTTTTTCAATAATGCAAATGCAAAAACGGGCTCAATAAGAATCTGTTTTTCTGGAGTTCCAAAGGCTAGCATGACATCGTTATGTACGTAAAGACCTAGAGTGTGGAAACCTAGAAATAAGCTAGCCCAACTTAAATGGGATATTATTGCTTCTTTATGCTCCAACATTCTTGACAATACATTGTCTTTGTTTTGTTCCGGATCATAATCCCTAATGAAGAATATGGCCCCTACCATGATAAACCCAGCAATATATTGGTGATGGGTATAAAGTGGGTGGTAAAATCTTGTGCTATAAAAGCATAAGCAGGTAAGGCGAATCCAAACAGCAAACAAAGCACAACTATGATTCGTTTATAGGATTTGAACCCGGTTCGAAGCCATTCCTTTGACACCTTAAACTGGCAAATTCTACCGTGGAATACGCAATCACGAAGGGTAGGATAAAGCTAAACATCCCTTTGATAGCTAGGTCGCGGGTCTGCTGCCTAACGGCCTCTAGTCTTCGCTTATCCACAAAATACCGTACAGGAAAGGTTGTTATGCGGGTAGGGAAGAAAAGCAAGGAACGGACGACTTGGGGGACAAAGTAAAGATAAAGGGATTGGATGATTTTTCTCTGAAATTTTTATTCATACCCACATGCCGGATAGTAACAATTTTAGGGAATTTATCTTATCCTTAAACTTATTAACCGATCTTTTAAATGGGCGTAGGTTTGCTTGCATAGGACTAGCGGGTATGTCTAACTCTGATCAATTTATACTTTCTTTCGAAGATTCTGTTATTAAAATAGCAGTTTCTATGCTTAAAGCTTATTCGAATCCCAGTCTTCCTCCAGCTCTAAACGCTCTTTACATACTCTGTCATAATGAAGAAAAGGAAAAAAAGAAAGAAGGTCTATTAAATAGAATAGTAATGGAGACTATATGGGACTTAAGTCCCGATTCTAATGAAAGTCAATAAATTCTAGGGAACATTCGATGCTTTCTGGGATTAGGAAAAACTTTCATTTATCGGTAAGAGCCCCAGTTTTTTAGATAAATAAAGTAAATTATCTAAAGCTAAAACGACGAAATAACTATCTATGATCAAAAATGAATGCCCAGTCGGGGCTGTATGATTTGAAATAGGTTAAATGCTATTATTACGATTACTATCATGGCTAGATGACTTTTTGTGCTTAAGTAGCCCATGTTTTCTGTACTCGATTAGCATTCGGTAGATCATCCAACTCTAAGCAATATAAGTTATTGGTGGGGATTTGGTTCGTTAGCTGGTTTTTGTTTGGTCATTTAAGTCATTAGTGGTGTTTTTTTAGCTATGCATTATACACCTCATGTTGATTTAGCTTTCAACAGCGTAGAACAAACTGCCAAACTTTTTATTCTTCTTTCTTGCTTAACACGACGCTTAAACCGTTTTTGACATGATCGGCTTGGTGATTAAACCAAACCGATTTAAGGGTCATTTAATAAGAATTTATTGTATCACTTATAGGTTAATTTAAACGAATCTTCCGTGTTGCACTAAGTTACTCACGGAAGTATGCATACATTCTGAAAACGTTTCGAGGTAAACACCCATCCAAATAGGTAGAGTCAGAAATCCGGCGTTGAAACTGTAAGCTTAGTTCAATGGGACGAAATGAAAACATTCTCCTTGCTTACCTTAAATACGTAACCTAATAAAATGCTCTCCAAACCGGGCCAGATAGTTTCCTTTCACTCGGCTCACTCACCTAAACTCCCGTCGCCATGAGTTTAGATACCCGAACCGCAATTAAATGGATTTCAGCTCTTCGTATGAAGGTCTCTATACAGTAAAAGTAGAGAAGTGGCTTTTGCTTTGAACTGGTTAGATTTCGTAAAACATCCGATTGTTGTTCTATTTATTGCTTTCATCCATTTGGATTTGGAGTCAATGCGATGATATCATTTAAGTGTGCAACGCCCATTCATGATGATTCATCGATGTCTATTGATTTAGGCTCTTTCTCCGTTACCCTACACAAATGGAACTTACACAGATCAAAGCCTTTGGTCCCCGACCCTAATAGCAAATCACCGTAAAAATACCTAAATTACCTGCCCTTTCATAACTAGACCTTTAGAATTGCATATAGCGTACTTGCTTATAGGAGACATCAAAAGTATGCTTTATCTAGCTTGCGTACAGAATGACGTATAGAAATTATGAAAAAATTTCGTAGCTTACCATACAATTTCAAATAAGCCCCTATGGTCTATACGGAAATGAGGCCTCTGTACTCCTTAAGAACACTGTTTTGAAAAGGTTTGGTTTTGAGAATGCGGCTCTATCCTTTAACGGAGGCTAAGCGGCCCTTAAGTTTTATATAATCAATAAAGGCTTTGCTGTATTTCATTTAGCCGTCACCTCAGTTATTGACGAGATGTTTGGTTTTGGTTGGGTTTAAAAAGATACTATGAGTCCTCTGTTCTAAATTTCCGAATCTACGGTTATCTAGTTTGCCGGTGCTACCAAAAACTCCAATGCTTACGTTATTGACGTAAGATCTTGAACTCAAATGAGTCATATTAAAGAAACCAGTTGTGCTTCCAGCATTGACTTCATATCGAAGTTGAGAACTCATTATGCCCTGCCATAAATGCGTGAAGTCTATATCATGGTAAAGATAACGCTGTGATATAACCAATTGCTTAACTATTGGACCAGACCAGGCGCGTTTAAGTCATTGCCTTATTTAAGTTTGCCTTCGTGAGTTAACCACTCGACTGTTTCTTGGAGACACGGTTAGAGAGGAAATGGTTAGCAGCCCTGTCCTTTTTTTTTGCAACAAGCTATGTTTCCCATTGAGGTAAGTTGCTTTCGTTTCATCGCGAGCACCTACAACGTAGTAATTAAATCGTTTAATCATATATTTATTGGGCAGTATAACGGCCACCTCTCCACAAACAAAGGGTAAAAACATAAATTCTTCTCTCCTATTCAAATCGGAAAATTTATGTAAATATTTAGATCTTAGACCCCCAAAAACTACACAATTATATAGCCAAAGGGAATAGGCTGCGCCTAAAACCATTCCAAGTGCTGCCAATGTAGCCACAAAGCTATTTTTCTAAAAAGCTCCCAATGGAATAAGAAATTCGCCAATGAAGCTGCTAGTACCAAGTAGGCTCATATTGGCTAAAGTAAAAAATGATGGGATGATAGAAAGATTGAGCATAGTACTTACTAAACCTCCGTAATATCTGACAAGTCAAGTCTTATATCGATCATATAGAGCACCAACACATAAAAAAAGAGCTAAAAAGACCAATCCATGACTCGGCATAAGTAAAATGCTACCTTCAATTCCCTGTACGTTTAATAGAGTGAAATACTCTCCTTAAATCAATCAAGGTCATTCGATTCCTCCCCAAACCGTACAGAATCGTTGCCCATCATACGGCTTTTTAACCCCATTTCATTTATCAGCTGATGTGTTTTGCCTTTAATTGCTGTTAGTATCTAGAATTAGTTGCCAGGCAGATAATATTTTATATGCATGTAAAGTTACTTGTTTTGCACTTATAGTTAGCATGTATTCGTTTTAATCTGTCGCAGTCCCTGGGAACGCATGACAGGGCTTTTAGCTTTCCTCCATCTTTGCCTTTCCAGCCCATTATGCATTAGCATTATTTAACAGCCGCAATGTGTTGATGATACATTGGTATATTGATAATATGTAATTTCTGTAAGGCTTGCTAAGATCATGATCTTTAGTCCTACCGAATAAAGATCCTGATTGTCTTTTTTCACCCAAATCTGGCCACATATATTTACGTGATATTTACAATATATGGAACAATAGAGAGGCAATCTGAAATACATTTCTGGCGTATCTTTACCATTATGACAGATCTTAAAGGCTTGCTTACCAGATTCTATTGATTTGCGCATTAATTTATCTCCTAGGCAAAATCATTCGACTCAGGAGATGGCTGAGTCTAAATTCATATAAAGCTAGACAAAAAAGAAGTTTCTAGTCTATGTTTCAAAATAAAAATTTCCTGACTTCTTTTCTCAGAAAATGTAAGGTCAGCGATTAGGCTTTTTCTCTTTGCACGCATATGTGAATTTTCTACTTCAGATGAAACCTAAAAAATAATTCATATGCAGCCGCATCATATACTGGAAAGCATTGTCTTAAACAATAGACTAGCTAAACTTACTATCTTTTGGTGTAAGATTAGGTGCTTGTAACCATATGTTTTGGTTCAGTAAGTTACAAGCCCATGTCATGTTAAGAGTAAATGGTTCCACAGACAACATCACTATTATGAAGGCCAGAAACTTAAATATTCACACTAATATTGTATTGAGCCCATTCTGTATGATGGCAAACAAAAAATTTGTACATAGGGGTATGGAGTAATATCCGCAAGGATCATACGGATATATGGGCCCCTTTCCTTCCACTGAATGTTCCAGCGCTTTCCGTCTACATGGCTCCTTAATGAAAGTTAGGCAGGTACTATGGGCTTCTGATTTCCAGCCATACGCCCTTCGCGAAGCGAATGAAGACTGATAGTGTTTGAAACGTCATACATAAGGTATCCTTTTAAATTTAGGCAAAGCAATCAAAGGTTGATAAAAAAAAACACATAGCCTTTGAAATACTAACGCACAATAAAGTTAGACCGTTTGCTTGCTTGCATGCAGGTCGGCAGCCAAAATAATTACTTTATTTGCAAGGGTTCGCAGTTTAGCCAGATCTCGCCTTTGTCACCTATAGGCTGTGACGTCTAGAGTCGTTGTTCATACATTTTCTTTGTCTTCGATAAAATGAGTCCTTTACTCTCCCACTCGTTATGGCCTTAGCACCTAGTCTCGATGGCTGATGGGAAATATAGTGGTTTATATGTTCTTGTTTTCTTGCGTATACCGGACACGTGTTTTGGAAAGTATTGTTTTGGAAGTGACTTTAATTTGCCTGTCTAGGCTCAACTCGCTTAACGTTGGCGGACTTGCTTGATTTGATTAAACAATCTGAAAAGATGTCGGGGATATTAAGAAATGTCTTAAAGCATGTTATAAGACTCAAATCTAAGTATGGGCAACGCCATGCATCTTTATGAGGCTTCCATCAATTCAGCGAAGGTAAAAAGTGAACTGAGAAAACCGTCTCTTTTCCGAGCTTCAGTAAATGAACAATCATCTGGTTGCTTAGTGAGCCACGTGCTTTACGCTTTTTTTCTTCGCAGACAAAGCAGCTTAAAATGAACCCATATCGCTAACATCTTTGTTCATTTTGCTTTAATTTTCGATTCTCATTGCGTAAAACCAACTAATAAAGTGTTACACATATTCGCTTATAAAACTAGCAAAGTCTCCTTAGCTGATCTTTCATCTTTAATAGCAAAACAATAAAGTCAAACAAGCTGGCCCCGCATCCTATGCAAATACTTCATTGCCAGATTATATCAAGCTGCTTTTACAACATGCTATGTTCTCTATTTTATTGTTAGAAGGTTGATAAGTTGCACGCTCGGAACACAAAAATTAATTGAATATGTTCATAATTATAGGTAACTATTAGGCCGCCCGACTAAACATACCAATAGTCACGAAATTCATATAAGCTACCGAGGAGTAGGCAATAATCTTTTTTAGATCGATTTGTCTTATGGTAGTTAAGGACGTATATATGACTGCAATCATGCTTAAGGTATAAAGGAAAGGAGTGAAATAAAGCGTCGCTTCAGGAAACATGGGTATGGAGAATCTTAATAAACCATAGGTTCCCAATTTTAAAAGAATTCCTGCCAAGATTACAGATCCAGCTGTAAGTGCCTCTACATAAGCCTCAAATAACCAAATATGAACTGGTACCACAGGCACTTTTATAGCAAAAGAGACGAAAAGGGCAAGCCGTAACAAAATTTAACATCATTCACTAAATCCTGTAGTTAATAATACATGTGAATCAGTAGTTCCTGCCTGGAAAAAAATCAATAAAATAGCTAGAAACATAAAGACGGATCCAAATAGAGTATATAAAAAAAACTAATATACCGCTCATATCTTTCTTTATCTAAAACCCCATACTCCTATAATAATGGGAGAGTCAAAAATAGGCCCCTTATTTTACTTTAGGAAATAGGCCAAAAAAAGGCTCCGATAAGTACCCAATCCCTGCTCAAAGAACCATACGTGATACTTTCGCATCATATGGCTCCGTTTTAAGATAGCAAATGACCCGGCTCTTGTTAATTGCCCGTGATAACCGCTCTTGGTCTTGAAATTGAATCCATTGTCATGATTCTATTTTTTTCCGTTTTTAGGCTCACCCTAGCAAGCATTTCTCAGGCCTTTTATCTAAACCTAAAATAGAATGGGTTAATGAGTACATCATATTATATCATATATGTGTTTTCTTGTTTTGCTTGTAAGCTTTTTTTGGATATCTGGCCAGAAACCAATCAATTTTAGATGCATGGGTTTTCTGTCCGCCTGCCGGCAAGTTAGATCATAAACCTTGCCTAATTTTCCCTTAAAAGGGAAGCCCTTTTACTGTTTTGCTAGCCATATACATGAAGCTTTTACGAATTTTGTTCATCATGTTGTAAAAGACAAAGGTTCATAGGAAAGTAATTTTGTTTTCTGAAATTAATATATTAAAGCGCGGTTGATGTGAATTGCTCGAATTTGAGCCTTTCGCTTTTCTGTGCTAGGGTGAACCCTTTTTCTATCCATCATTCATAGGTCCTTAGAGCAGTTAATAATTAAACTAGGAAACCCTTGCCATAAAAGACCAGCCGGCCAAACGGGCTAAAAGTGGCAAATTATTGGACCCTGACAATCGATAATCATCCAAACTTCATAACATAACACAAGCCGTTGCAATATTTGCAACGGGCCTCTTAAAATGCCTTAGCTGTCGACACGACATAGGCTAGTTTGGTAGGCTGGACAGACTTTCGTATTCTCATTGAAATAAAGTTTTCCTTTTCTCTAGCTTGAAAATGTTTTGTCAACAGGCAGGCTCTTTAGCTCTAATACCTCTGCCGAAAATTCCTAGTTACAGACGCGGCTGCTTCATTTGCCACTAGAAAGGTTGCCGTATCTGGAATTTCAAGGAAGCGCCTATCCAGACAAGTATACAATCTTTTGCTGCTTTCAAAGGAGAAAAAAAATGACCTTATAAACCCATTCTCTTATCTTGTTCCATTTTAAAGCTCCCTTAATCAAGTAAACACCATGTGCCTTGTCAGCCCGTTATCTGCTTCTGAGCAGATAACCTAAACAAACGCTGTGGCAGCAATGTTGTAATTATTGAAGCTCGCAATGCGTTTGCATGGCTTTTGCTACACTTAAGAGATTTTGGTTAAAAATTTACCTGCTCAACCTTTGCAAGTAAATGGAAACTCCTATGCTATAAACCCTCTATGTAACCAAGGGACCTTTCCTCTACAGTTAAGTGATTACATTTGTACCCTATAGAAAGTAAAGTAAATCTAATGGAAGGTGCTCACCCCTTGACCCGCTGGTATCTGCTGGTTTATTTTGAAAGGATTCTATGGGTTTTTAGCAATATAAGTAAAGTCAACGAGACTAATTTCTAAACCTGTAGTCAAACTCATTGAATGTTGATCCACATGATCGCATATATTTTGCCCGTATATGCGGTCCATTTTAGGCTTTATTTATATCGTTAGCATATCCTTTTTTTTTATCATCATGATAGAGGATAATTTGATATTATGTTCCCGATTGGAAATTAGGAAAGTAGCTTTGGAAATACAATAGAAACTGCTTCCTATATGATGTGAGCTTTCTTATAATCTAATCTAAATTAAATAGGCCAACTTATTATTAAAAAAATCCTATCTATGTAAAAAAACAAGCAGTGCTTCCGCAATCGAGATTACTGTGAAATCTTGTCCTTTCATTCCATTATGTTCTTCTCTTTTTGTCTCTACTTTTTATGCTGGTCGTTTTGCTTTTTGAACTTTTTAGATCTTAGAACCGCTATGACCGGTTCACATCTAATTTCAGAAGCCAAGAGTAATCTTTTATAACGAGTAGTATTGAATGCTTTAATTCTTTTATGGCAACTTTTGTTATGGCCGGGTCGCCAAAAGCAACCCGTTAAGTCTTCTTTCGAGATCAGGACAAATATCTCTGTTGACTCCACAAATAGCCGACGAGTTTACGTCCATCCCCAGGCATCAGATACAATCCGTCACCCTTGTAGCCGTCATCTGCAATTCGCGCAAGTGTGCCCGCACCCTATATATAATCGTTGCTTTTTCGTGACGAAAGTTCCCTGCCTGAAAGCACCCTTTTCCGCATGTCCATACGATATTTAAGTAGGCAAATCGGGATCTCAGAGTACCCATTCGACAAAGAACTTCCCGCCAATTGCAAATAGGTCATCTGACAGATTCGGCAATCAATACTGTGCCTACACACAAGACTACCCTTTACTAAAAGCTTTGCGGGGATAATTCGAATCCAACCGCTTAAAAGAGTTTACTGCATAAAGCTCCTGTCCGCAGGGGGCTTTATCCCGACGAATATCAGAGGCTCGGCTCCACACGACATAGAGATTAACACGCTTTCAAAAAAAACGTGAAAAAGTAAGATATCCAACATACGAAATACAGCAATCATAAAAAATTCACCAATTAAAAGTGCTATTACATACTCCTTTCCGAAACTCTCAATACTAAACCAACCTACTAAAATGCAAATGAGAATTAAAAACGTAGTCAAGACTACCAAAAACAAAAAAATACCATCCATACCTATAACAAGGCTTATGTCTGAGTAGGGAAGCCATCAAATGATTTCCACAAATTAAAATTTGGCTGTGGAATTATCAAATCATATCCAAAAGACTGAAAAATACAGAAAAGTCATCAAAAAAGCACACGAACCAATAATTCATATCCGTCGTATTTCAGAATCAGGAAAGACCAGAAAGATAATGCTTCCTAGCAAAGGACACAAAATAAGACCACTAAGATGGAATTCCGCTAGTAACGTCATTTCAGTTATCCATTCAATCCTTCCCCCATCTCTCTATCTTCCATATGCATGAAATTCAATGAGAAGAATAAAAACCGGCACCCATTATGTATTCTCGGCTAGCTATTGAATCTATACAGCAGTGCATTCTGACAATAGCCAGAGCTTTAAATTGGCTATTCGTAAAGGTTGATGATGATTTCTTAGTAAGTTATTAGCTTTTACTAACAACCGTAAGCGGAACGGCCACTGGCAAGGCGAATCATCTTACATTCCGGATACCAAAGATTGTTATTATACAAGAATTCTTGTATCGCTCATGCAGATCTTCCATCTACCGGAAACCAAAGGATTCATTGCAGGAGAGTAAAGTATGGCTGAAAATAGAAGGAATTGACGAGAAGCTAACGCTTTAGGTAAGTACGATAGTCATTACAACTGTTTTTATTGGTTTTTTAGTGGCTTTTCTCCTTATTGGTTTTTGATATAGTCTCCTGAACTAGTGCTTTCCTCGGAACCAATGCATTTAAAAAACGATGTATTTACTTTCAAATAAGATTGACTATATGAAAGACATATTTGATATGATTTTATCATTGCCAGAACCTATGCATTTACCATAGATAATATATTTACTGAAACCAGAACCCATGCATTTATCAAAAACATAGCCAATGCATTTACCGAAACCATAACCAATGTATTTGTCCCATTTAACTCTTATAAACAGTTTAATTAGAAACATCTTTTTTTATTAAGAAAGAAATATGGTACAATGCATTTACCGAAACCATAACCAATGCATTGGATCTTCTTCTTTTTCTTTAAAAACAAATGTCCTTTGGTTCTTTCTTATCCCTTTTTCACATTGTTATACATATCCATCAACAGCTTATTAGTAAGTATTATGAGATAGAGAAACAGTCCATCAACACGTTGAACATTATGAAACAGTCCATTAACTTATTTATTGGTAAGATATAGAAACAGTCCATCAACATATAGACCATCATAGCCAGGATCAATTTCAATTTTTTTTGATTTTTCGATGAAGAGGTTTAGTTTGTCGAAATAGAATCTTTGCCTGGGGAGGTTAGCTTACTCCCCGTGCTTACAAAATGGAAAATTGAATAAATTTCGAAAAAGTCAAAAAAACCGCAACTAATAACATCACGATTCCAAAAATATAAACTTAAGACAGATCTAAAATAAATCCGAAATCTTACCATAAATGACAAACCCCATTACTCATATAATAAGACAAAGCTAAAAAAATGAAATTTACTAGGCCTAAGATAAACCAATGGAAATGCTTTCCAACGAAGAAGGCACATTAATAATAACTTTCAAAAATAAGGCTAAAATGACCAACTTTCAAAAAAAAAATACCAATTAACAATGCAGCAGCCAAAAAAGTTCCAAAGATTCTATGAAGGATAAATAAGATCGAAGTAAGCTATGGCTTATAAATAATAATATGGGGTGATAAAGGTCGATCGATTTACATCCTATTGGCTTTGGTTCAAAAGGCTAAAACGCTTTAGCACTTAAAAAAGGAACTTGCGTCGGCTTTGCCGGCACAAAGTATGTGCTCAACATTCATGAAAATTGCTCTGTCCATCGGAAACCAGCCAGATTACATTTTCGATTCCTGCATACGAATTCCTAAATAAATTCATTATCTACCTTATGCCAAAAAAAAATCAAACAAAAAAAAACAGATAGCGTCTCGAAAATAAAGCAAATACGAAATTTCTATGATAACGCAAATAATTGCATAGTTGCTCTGGCTCTCAGACAGAAAGCAGCCAAGGTTAATACAATAGATTATTTTAATTAATAATGCTAACATTCCTTATCCATTTGATCGAAATAAATAAAAATCCTCATGTCTGCGTGTTTGTTTGGGCATAAAATGAATTTGTTAGCCATAGGCATCGATAGTTTAGTTAGTTGAGCTCCAACGATCCCAATGAATGCCACGGGCATTGATAATTAGTTGAGTCCCAAAAGACGAAACAATAGCCTGTATCATGGTGCAGTCTTTTGAGGAGGAAATGAATCTATCCTTACATCCTAACTACCGTTGAACAAAATAAAAACCTCTATTCAATTAGCTCAAATAATGAAGGCAATTAGCCCAGTCAATAAAGTGCCTCGTTTACGTGGTTCGAATCTGTCATTGCCCAAAATCCAAAGACACCTTAGTTTCTATTGATTTCAAATAAAATGATCAATTACCATGCTTAACCTTTTCGGTCAAAAGGGCCAAACCAAAAAGAAGGAAGGAATTAGTCAAGCCCCCATCCCTGCTCCAGGTACAACCCATTCGTTATTCGGTGAATTTATTTAAAATACAAATAATGTCAAAAAGGCCATCATCAAAGCAAACAAGGCAATCGCTTCGAAAAACTCGGGGTGTGTAAATCACTTCTTCCAAGACTTGGAAGAGTGAGCAGGAAACCGAAGTGCCAAATAAGTATGAACTCTCCCTGAAAAGGAGGTGATCCAGCCGCACCTTCCAGTACGGCTACCTTGTTACGACTTCACTCCAGTCACTAGCCCTGCCTTCGGCATCCCCCTCCTCGCGGTTGAGGTAACGACTTCGGGCATGGCCAGCTCCCATAGTGTGACGGGCGGTGTGTACAAGGCCCGGGAACGGATTCACCGCCGTATGGCTGACCTTAAGGCGATTACTAGCGATTCTGGCTTCACGCAGGCGAGTTGCAGCCTGCAATCCGAACTGAGGCCGAGTTTCTGAGGTTAGCTTGCCCTTACGGGGTCGCGACCCTCTGTCCCGGCCATTGTAGCACATGTGTCGCCCAGAGCTAACGGGGCATGCTGACTTGACGTCATCTCCACCTTCCTCCGGCTTATCACCTTTGTAAAAGTCTGTTGCCGGGTTCCAATTTGAGTAATGGCAACTAAACACGAGGGTTGCGCTCGTTGCGGGACTTAACCCAACACCTTACGGCACGAGCTGACGACAGCCATGCACCACCTGTATCCACGTTCCCGAAGGCACTCCTTTTTATCCATACCCTTGGGGTTATGCTTGTAGTTTAGTTCGTTCCTTTATTAGCCTTTCATGTCATTTTGGTTCCTTACGTTTGGCTTATTCCTTTACTAGCCTCCCATATTACCTTAGTTCTTTACTAAAGGCTTATTCCTTTATTAGCTTTCCATTTTACCTTAGTTCTTTACTAAAGGCTTATTCCTTTACTAGCTTTCCATTTTCCAATGCAAGTTTAGGGTCATGGTTTTCTGATGTTAGATTTAGTGTTTTTGCCTTAAGTCGTTATTTCAAGCTGTTCCCTAGTGTTTATGCTTTATTTTTACGTATGGTTTGCAATGCCAAAAGTTGGATTAGCAACACTAAAAGTTGGATTTGCAAAGCCAAAAGTTGAATTAGTGCAACGTTAAGATTAAGAGTTTCAGGCGGGTAATGGCAATTTTCTAGTTTTTGTATTTTCCGTATGGCTTGCAGTCATTATTTCAAACAATCTTGTATTGTATGGCTTGCAGTCGTTATTTCAAGCAATTTCCTAGTTTTTATGTTTGTAGTATGGGTTGCAACACTAAAAGTTGGACTTGCAAAGCCAAAAGTTGAATTAGTGCAACGTTAAGATTAAGAGTTTCAGGCCTTGAATCCCGTCAGCTAGCCTCGTATGTTTGGTTACGTTCCTTTCATTAGCTCCAATGCTCATCCTAATGAGAATAAGAAACGGTTAGTCCTTTTATTAGCTTTTTAGTTACAATTTATGTGTATTAAGATTTTTGTGTTAGGTTTGGAGGCAAGGAAAATCCGGTAAACTCATTTGAAAAGGCGTTATCGTTAACAACCATAATAGAAAAGCCAGCACTATCACAACCATCAGAAACAACGGATATGCTAGGAAAAGCAGTAAATGTAGTAGAAAAAGCATCAGATGTAGTAGAAAAAGCAACTACAAGTATGGTAGATGTAATGTCCAACTATCCCTGGTATTTGTAAAATTCAATGATTATAAACCTGGGTTGTTTCACTGGTGTATTGATGGCTATTTATCTATATAGTAAAAGAGATGGAGGTGGAGAAGGAGAAGGAGAATATGATGATAGTGATACTAATAATGGTGGGCTTAGTGCTATACCTAAAGCAAAAAGGATGATTTCGGAAGAAATGAGAATAAGAAAATAGGGTGCGATAATGGCAGACCCTCGTGATAACTACTCCTTTTCCTACCCGGGATTGAGGCCCCATAATAGGGAAGCACTCGGGTAGGTATTCCCGCTTTCAGAAGGCTTTGAAAGGCTTTCGAAGGCTTAGTACTTCCAGCTTTAAGCTTGCTTAAAGGCAGTAGCCTACGGAAGTTCTTCATTGAAAGAGAATGCCTTAAAGGTCTTCTTTCAAGGCCTCGCCAACGGTTCCAGAGCTTGGAATAAAGGCAGTAGCCTACGGGATTCCCTTTGAAGGCTCCTAAAGTTTAGGAATTCCAGCTTTTTTTCAAGGGCTTAGGCTAGGTATTCCAGCTTCTTGGGCAAGAAGGGCAGGGCTTGGTAGGGGATGCTGGCAATTTCGGGGTGATTGCCAAAGGCGTAGGAATGCTCACTAAGGGCTGGCACGGCACACAGAGGCTTAGCTTGCCGAAGTGCACAGAAGCACACGAGGCACACCGTGGGTGGACCTTCTGCTTTCAATCTATGTATTTGCTAGCCCAGCAGTGAGAGATCATTGACCTTAGTTTACTTGTGTTTCCCGTTACAGGGCTTAAAAGTTGCCACTGGAAACTGTCTACCGGCCAAGAATCACATTGTTCCTGCTGAGGGAATGGCTGGGCTAGCTGAGTGCCATAACACCTGTGCCGAACCGAACTTGCTGATGGAGATCGTATCAATTCGGCAAATAAACGTACCGTTCCATGGAACAGAAAACAACTGTCGAGTGGATTTCTAGCTCTCTAACCCATTCAATCCTAACTCTAAGATGGACCCTGGCGTTTGCTTGGGCAATGCCCGAGCCACTGAACCCGAAACTGCATGCAGTTCCGAGTCTATATTATCCCCAGCCAGGTCATTGCCCGGGGCACCGCTACATATGTTGGCAACCGGAAGTATTCATTTGCGAGCATATATGGCAGCTGGCTTTGACAAGCGCTGATTGTCCTTTTTCCGATAGCTTACTGTTCCGTGTGTGCCGATGGGTTGGAATGACTTGGTTCAGTGCCATGCGTAGTGGCATATGCCTTAGGTGCTGGATTATTGCACATCCGAACGAGACAGGCAGGACACTCGCCGAACGGACAGGCAGGGCACCTGCGTTGGAATTTCTGGCCGAACCCGAGGCCTCCCACGTATTAGGAGCCTTAGACTTAACCATAAGTCCAGCTTAGATACCCGTGTGGCATGTCTAATTCCTCGAGAACCAGCTCTGGTGGCAGGGTAGTCCACCCTAAAAACTCTTTAATAGTCCCTTTCAGGTCCCTTCTAGGGTTCGCTATGGTTGCAGAACCTCTGGGGAACCAGTCTTGGGTATACTGCCAAATCGTGGTAGGAAGTTGCGAATGGCCGTTGTACAGGGCACTTTCTCTGGAAGTACCTTGTAGTTCCCTTCTTAAATAGGCAGTATAGCATGTAACACGTTTTTTATCATATTTGCCGCTTTGCTAACAGTGCTGAGCAAAAAAAAGAAACCCTTAGCGATAACTTTATGGGGCTGTATGCGATAGAAAATATACGGATTACGAAACATGCCCGCCATAAATCAATTGCTTCGTCATCGTAGAGAAGCGAAACGTCACAAAACACGTACTTGAGCTTCGAATTAATGTCCTTAAAAGTTTGGAGTATGCCCACGTGTTTCAACAAGAACACCAAAAAAACCTAATCTGGCTTCATGTAAGATAGCTAAAGCACGTTCAAGCAATCGACGGAATATCATTGCTTACACCCTCGGCGAAGGTCATGATTTGTAGGAGCATCCCGTGGTTATGGTTAGAGGAGGTAGAGTAAAAGATCTGTCTGGTGTAAATCACCATCGCATCTGAGGAGTAAAAGATCCGTAAGGAGTGCCGGGTTGAAAATAAGGCAGATTCAAGTATGGTGTAAAAAGACCTAAAGCTTCAATACGAATAAACAAGTCAAATCAACAAATGGTGACTCTTTTTGTCCATCCTCCCTAAACTGGTCTAACTTATTGGAAATTGTATCAGAACGACCGGTAAAAAATCCAAAGACAAAGAGCCATCTGCCTTAATCCCATTGCAACTCTCCTTATGTACCTTCAACAGGGCTTTTGTCATTTAAAAGAGGCCGCAAGCAAAGCACATACAATTGTTCTAATAGATTCGGCTATGTTTGGAAATTGGATATTAGAGAAACAAGGTTGGTTAATAAACTAGTTTACTCCCTTATGACCGATGGTAAGAGAACATACTCTTATGCTATTGTTTTCCGGACCTTTTGTCCCCCTTTCCAAGCTAAACCTAATATTCATGTTATCACACTTTTAACTAATGCTATAGAAAACATTAAACCTACCTGCGAGGTCAAAAAAGTGAGAATCACAGGGACTACTCGTAACGTACCTAAGATTATTGCTAAAGAACGTTAAGAAACCCTAGCTTTTCGTTGGATCATAGAAGCAGCTGTCAAATGAAACACTATAAACGGAAACGGCTAGAGTTTGAGTAAATGTTCATCTGCCGAAATACCGGATGCTTATCATAAAAGGGGAAATGTTCGTAAAAAGAGAGATGACCTTTACGAACTAGCAGAAGCCAATAAAAGTTTCGTACATTATAGATGGTGGTGAACGATTAAAAATACGTAACGGGCCGGGGTAAAAAACTGTTAGACACTTTGGCAGCACACATCCCGGCAAAATCAATTCATTATTAATTCATCAGTGAACAATAAAAGAAAATTATTTCGGATTATTTGTTTCACACTTTGAAATAGATAATAATTCATTTTTGCCATAGCAGGCCAACTTTCTAACTATTTGACACTCGACTGAAGGGAAGAGGGAAAGGCAAAGTGCAACGATTTGAATGGCGTTCGACCCTTTATGCGATTGGAAAATTCCATGGCAATGGTTCCGCGAATTTGAAAAGTTACCGCCAGAATGGCCAGCCCGCGGATTCCGCAACTGCCATCGTTAACATTAGTAAAGCGAGTGATTGACCCATCATATCATCCAAATAAACAGAAAATACTGGAAAGTTCAAATTGACAGTCAATGGCATTGACCCAATTAACGTCGGCATGATAATGATATTTCTTTTATTTGGTAGAATTTCCCGAATACCTAAAAGAAAGAGAATCATGGAAAATGTCAAATATTTGACCAGATCCGTAAGACAAGGTCTTTTTTCGTTTCCTAAAAATCCGAGCATTGGTTCTTTGTACTCATGGCTGTTTCAGAAGTGAAGGGAAGGCAGGTAACCTTATATATTAAGCGAAAAGTGACCGAAGCATGAA
Source organism: Lygodium microphyllum (assembly GCF_053477565.2). NCBI lineage: Eukaryota > Viridiplantae > Streptophyta > Polypodiopsida > Schizaeales > Lygodiaceae > Lygodium > Lygodium microphyllum. Next base: position 1,317,738 of record NW_028229525.1, read on the forward strand.
ATTGGTTCAGTTGAAAATAGTTTTCACTTGCTAGCCCTAAACAAAAGCAAAGCATTCCCTATGGTATATGATCTAATGACTTTCCGCATCCTACAGGATTTGAACCTGTGACCTTCAACTTAGAAGGTTGTTGCTCTATCCGATTGAGCTAAGGATGCTATGCATTATAAACACTTCTAGGTAAATATGACATACTTAAAATCTGTTCCGTTTCAAGGGGCTTTAGCCACTTCTTGATAATCCGCTCTCTGTAAACGAAAGGAGGTTTGAAGAAGTGGCACTTGGGCCTGACTATGATGTGCCCATAGCAAGCAGAAAACATATCCACGTTTATCTGGCAACACGTCGAATAGGACATGGTCCCTCAATTTAAACTCCGATTTGCTTTCAGTTTGTATATATAGGGGCCCAGAGCAACCAGCAAATTCACCTTAATGCGGCTGCTAGAGCACATCCTTAGGGAGACATGTTGTGCTCTGGATTTGCTTTGTCTCAACCATCGATTCGAGATGAGGGCAATACAAGATAAATATCTACTTATGTTTCCGGATATTCCGCCCGCTATTAATGGCGCCCAGTGTTCCATCCTAAGAAGACTAATCTCGGGAGATAAAATGACATGTAAAAGAAAAAATGGGGCAAACCCTAAACCAAGCACATGGCGATTCTATACAGGAGGCATGACCTGAAGCTTTACGATATATTTGGGTCAGACCTTTCTTTTTTTCGGTCATCTAACGAATGAAATCCGATTTCGGCGACGAAACAAGATCAAGTTCATGAGCTTATTTTCTTAGATCGAAACAAGCGTGCCCTCGGAGAGTACGGAAGGCTATTCGAGTAATCAGCGCTTTAGTGTTCGCGAGCTCTTTTAGCATCGAGGACAGTGTTTCTTCAACAAGAAAAGAATGAGTTTAGGATTCGACAGTTTAGATGGTATGAGAATTGGTTTAAACTTTAAACCAGATATCACGATATATGGAATAAAGATTAAGACAGTACAATGAATAGTATGATAAACAGGATGTTAGCCATCTGGTAGTTTTATTCAAAAAGATCGGGGCGAGAAGGGTTCAACTCCATTTTCTCCGGATGCAAGACTCAAACTTAAATAATAATTTTACGTGCTATCGCTGGCTTTCGCGCATACTAAGCAAATCACCTTAAGGCGCTATTGGAATAATCTTTTTTCTGCGAGATTGGATGGCACCTTAACTGGATCCGTGATAGATTTTATTTGATGGTTAAATCGTTGATTTTGATGGCCTAGCTAAAATGATGCCATTCTTGCTGTTTACTATTAAAGTCATATAAGCTGGCACACCTCTTGACGGAATTGCTTTGCCTTGGTTCATCACCTTGCTAGATTGTCTAGCCTGGTATGTTAAGGCAAGATGGGCGATTCGCTTAGATCACCTAGCGGCAATGTCAGGCCTGCTAAAGGACACGTTTTTATCCTCATTCATTTCACTTCCTCTCCTCTCCCCAGGGGATTAAAACACGTGGCTACGAACCATGCTGTCGAGGGTTCGAATCTCTTTTGTTTCAGATTATGTTATTTGGTAAACGTGCCCGTAAGGATAACCATAAAGTGAATAAAGATAAAAGAGGCCGGAATGAACGGCAAACAAAGGTAAAAGATCTTAAAGTCACAACGCATCGGTTTCAATTCCTTTTCCCTTTGAAAAGAAAACCTTTTTATTTCAAAACGATTTTTTCGGGTATTGGATAAATAGAAAGATATATGAAGAAAATTAATATGAAACTAGCTTATTGGATATACGCTGGCCCTGCAAACCCATATTAGTACTTTAAGAGTAGCCAGTTCCTTTAAAAATGTACATGCTTCCCTTAAAAACATTTCAATGTAATGCGTTTTATGGCATTTTCGACAACGTTTAGTTATTGCATGTTATAGCTTTAAATATGTTGTTTTTGCCTAAAAAAATAGGATATGGCTCGTCAATACTTGGCCATTCTATGGCTCGTCAGTACCTTGTGTTTTATAACTTTAACCACGTTATTCTTTAGGCTAAAGTTATTTAGTTTCAAATAGGATATGACATGTCAACACTTTGCCATTAATGTGTTTTATGGCATTTTCACTAATACCTTGTTTTCTAAAAAAGGTAAGTTCTTGCATTCTATGGCGTTTAGTTTTTGCGTTTTATGGCTTTAAATATTAAGTTCTTGCCGGCAAGAAATAGGATATGACTTGCCAGCACTTTGCCGGCACATGTGAAGTAATTGTTTCAAGGACTTTGATGGCAAAACGATTGATTAGTGCATCCGTTACCAATACTTATATGAAACAAATCTATACAAACCTTTCAAAGCAATGCTAGTTTATTTTTTTTATCTTCTATTCGATTGGTAATGACTGTTTCTTTATGCAAGAAAACGGATGTTGGCTAACGACACTATAAGAAAACCGCTTGCCAAAGAGCTTTAGCGTATCAACGACAAAACGTCACTTAACTGAATAGGAGTCAATAATTTATTATGTCTTCTATATCAACCTAAAATCGATTTCTAACAATAAAACGTTTTATCATCGGCAAGGCCAAAGGCCCACTAACTAAGGACCAGTCTAATCGTTGATTCTTATAGCACTGAAGAACTTATTGTTTGAAAAACGCCATAAAACGCAAAAACGTTAGCCATAGAACACAAGAACGACAAGGTGTTTGGAAAGCACCATATCCTGGAACGCAAAAACGACAAGGTGCTTAAAAAGCTAATTATGCTTGCTTTTATCATGCTCGCATCCATTATGCTATTTATTTTATTAACTGTTGAATTGATTTGGCATAAAGTGCGTTTTATCATCCAATTCTCTCAACAAGGTCAATATTGCACTGCTTTAATATTTATACAAATGTTCTCATAGACTTAAGTAAATTACTATTTTTTAACATTCTTTAATAAGTTGAATATGGATTAGATCTTCTTACTTGTTTCAGATGATAAAATAGAATATCTAATACGGATATAGTTACTAAAGGTACAATAATATATAATAATCAATTCCGTGTTGAATGCTCGTGATATGCTAAATGAGGCCGATTTGGTTCTTAATGGTGTCCTCTACTCAATGCTTAGATGGTTTAATAAACCGACAACAATTTCACATATATTGAGAATAGCCAGTAAACAAATAAACACATGCCCAAAAAACATACAAAAGTAATAAAGCAAATGCCTTAGCACACTTATTTACTGTCAAATCTTAGAACTATTTAAACATTAGCAACTAACGAATCCTCAGCCAGGATTTTGATCATAAAATATAAGGCCAGGTGCCTGCCTATAAGTCCCTTTCGTCTAATGGTTAGGACATCGTCTTTTCATGTCGAAAACACGAGTTCGATTCTCGTAGGGGATAAGAAAGGCGAAACATTTTACGTGGTTTCGTATATAAATTTTTGCCTTTCCTAAGATTGGTGGTCTGAACTTGCCAAAATCAACTGTCAATTGCAAATCAATGATTCCAATTAACTCAACAGCCAAGGTGCAAAGAGAGCCAGCGAAAATAGCTTAATGGTAAAGTATAGCCTTGCCAAGGCTGGGGTTGAGGGTTCGAATCCCTTTTTTCGCTATAGAAGCCACAAAAAGGTGACACATCTGCTTTTGAGGCTTATCAGTTCGTTATTTCAAAGGTGAGCTTTACATTTCTGTCTCTCCCCTGCAAACTCATGTAAAGTTATTCTAGTAAACTTAAGCTATTACGAATCATTCTTCTTGATCACAGAGATCTCCTTTATTATCCCACAATGCAACGTTATCATTGATGTTTTGTTTTATTGCAAACTTAAAGTAGATTACATTAAATGATAACTTAAAACTATTAAGCAATGCAATGCGTTGCTTTAGCTGATATTCCTTTTATTGCTACTTTAAAAATTACAGTAATTTCAATGTATTATGGAAAGCAACAAAAAATGGAGATGACGTTAAGTCAGCATGCTTTTGTAGCTCTTTGTAATTTAGGCTATAGCCTGCGTCAAGACAAAAGATCGTAACCTGGCAAGCAAAAAGGCTGCAATTTGAAATTTTTGCCCTCAGTAATCGCAATCAATTTTGGTCGACCATACGGCCAATGGAAAAGGTCAAGCGGAGCCCGTAACTGTCAAAGCTTTGCTAGAGGTTTGCCAAGCCATTTAGTTACTTGCTAGAAAGGATTCCTATAGTTTAGTTTCCACAGAAACCCTTATGTTAGTTGTTGTGTTCAATAAAGCGTAACATAGTGATTGTCTTTACACAAGCAAAAAAAGATAACTGAGCTTAAAAAAAAGGAATCTATTAACCAGTGTTATCCAAAATAGATGTGATGAGAAAAAAAAGAAATCAATTAGGCCCCCATCCCAGCCAATATGACCTATTTGTTTTTCTTTTGTGTTGCATGTAATTTACAAAAACCTGTGTTGGTTGATTATTGATGGCTCATAATCTTGCCAAAAAATGGATGGATGTCTGAGCGGTTTAAAGAGTCGGTCTTGAAAACCGAAGTATTCTTTTGAATACCGGGGGTTCGAATCCCTCTTCATCCGTAAGTATGGTTAGAAGTTAGCATTTTTATGTAGTATGTTTTTCATCCCTCTAACTTGATTGGGAAAGCTAGCTTTTTAAGAGCCAAGCCAAATCGCTTTGCCACCATTCGACACTGCATCCCCTGAAACCACGACTCAAGAGCAATCGAGTAACGATAACAAGCTGCTTGGCAATCAAACGGGTGAAAGGAACATTTTGGGAGGTCCATCAGCATGTGGACCACCATAAACCCAATCCCGGCAACCTGAATACCTTTAGGCATTTGATTACACTGCTTTCTGCGACTAAGTGTATACGTAAAAAACCAATATAAGCGGAGACGTACGACCCAGGGACGCCCTCGCGACTCTTTATCTCTAGCAATATTGTAGCACATGCGTCGCCTAGAGATAACGGGGCATGCTGATTTGACGTCATCTCATCTTCCTCCGGCTTATCACCTTTGTAAAAGTCTGTTGCCAGGTTCTAAAAATGGTAATGGCAACGGCAACATGGGACTCAACCCAACACCTATAGGCACGAGCTGTCGGCAACGTCTATTCAAATCAAAAAGGTATTTTTGCTTGGGCTATCGTTAATCGACTTTTTTCAAAGATAAGCAACGTCTTCAATACAATAAGGTAAGCTTAGCCTTTTCGCTTTCAATGGTATTTTGCGCTTTTTAAATGGTAAGCTTTAAAGTAAATCATACTTAGAAATCGCGAACCCGTGACGTGACGAAAATGCAATAACTAAACGGCAAGGTGTTTAGAAATCGCTATATCCTACGTGAGAACGCAAAGACTAAACTTTTCAGCATGCAATAATTAGAAATATAATGTTAAGACGCAAGGTATTGGCAAAAACATAATGTTGGAACACAAAAACTTACTTACTTACAATAAGGTGCTTATAAAACGTAATATTGAAATGTTTTGAAGGGCCAATCCTTTTGTCATGTCCCTCATTCGTTATGCTATTTTTATTTATTTTTTATAGACTTTCTTGCTTGCTTTGCTTTACTTTGTTTTGCTCTGCTTTGCAAAGCAAAGCTTTGAGGAGCTTTAGCGTATTGACTAAAAGAAGAGGGGCTTCAGCCACTCGACTGAAGGGAAGAGGGAAAGGCAAAGTGCAACGATTTGAATGGCGTTCGACCCTTTATGCGATTGGAAAATTCCAAACGTTGGATCCCTAAAAAGAAAAGTTACCACTTACTTAGCCAGCCATCGTTCCTTCAGTCCCTATCACCCATTACTCTTTGTAATTGCGGGCGCTAGCCCCACTTACTTGGCTGCATCGTATGAATATGGATTGAATAATCCATCAGGCGTAAACTCCAAAGTAGATAAGATTGCTTCTTATCCCCCTTTCCACATCGCGCTTCATCGCCTAAAGTGCCGGATGAAGTGCTGGTCTGATTTTAGGGGCGTGGTCATCTCGTCTAGGAAGCTATGGATGCCCTCATCGATAGCATACGTGGGCAACTATGTCAATAACAGACCTTACAAACAAAAAAGTCGTCTTTGTTGCGCGATTTTATGGGAATCTGGATTGCGGGTCGTGGGTCCATCTTTTTTGTTACACCAATGTGGATTACCGAGTGATTCGTAATCTGACCTCTCGCTTGCAATCTGGTCATCCCATAAGGCGGCAGAATCGATGGAGTGACATAGATTAGGTATTCAAGCTAACTTTCTGACGCGCCATTCGCTTACATCCATTGGTTTGTGATCCGGGGACTGTCCATGTATCGAAGCGGCTCGTTATCCTAATTTATTTTATCTAACACGATCTGGTTCCCGTACTGACCCAAGATATGCTTTTCAGTATTCACGCATTGACTATTGGGAAGGATTTCTAAAACCTAAGACCGAAAGTCCTTTTGCTTGCAAGTCACAAGTTTTCAGGGCCAAACAACTGAAACGAATCGATTATCACAAGAAACTGTGGCTTCGGTGGAATACGGACCCGGGCCCAAAGAATCATGAAGTTTGTTTCGTTTTCTAACATTAAGTGGCTATTTGGATAGCCACGTCCAGCTCCAATGAAAACTAGGAAAGAGAGACAACCATTTAATAACTCATAGGGGTAGAACTCACAGACAGGGCACCTCTTAGCAGCGCCAAGAGTAGGCAAGTAGCGGAATCAATTGAACCGCTTCGTCTCAGCGAGCTACCTCGAAACGCTTTACTAACTAGAGATTGCCTTTTTTTGTCTGTTAAGTAAGTCAAGAAACCTCCGTCTCATATTGGCAAGAATCAGGACAGAGAGATCGGATTCAATGCTAACAGATGCAAAATGAATTAACAATCTTTAGAGATAACGTAATAATAATTGGCAATGATTTCTTTTATGGTTTAGGTAGCTCAGTTGGTTAGAGCAAAGGACTGAAAATCCTTGGGTCAGTGGTTCAAATCCACTTCTAAACATAGCGAATTATTAGATTGAAATCTCTGGACAATTATATACTAAATGCAATTAAACCCGCAGCTTATGAGTCTTAGCTAAAGCTACAGAGCTCTCTATTTGTTTGATCCTAACATTAATCTTATTTTGATATTATTTGCAAACGATGCCAAAAGTGATCATTTCATTTTATTGCCTAAGTCTCGGACCTTACACCGGGTAGGTCCTTAACCCTTCCGCCCTGAATAGAGGCCTTTTATGATGAAATGTTCCGGCTACAAGTCAGTGGACATGCAGGAAGAATTGCTCAATATGCATTAGCTCTTGAACGTTTATGGCATTGAAGAAGAGAGAAACGCAAATCAAAGAAAAAATGAGATTGTTTAAAGCTAGAACAACAAAATAACCATCCTGGAAAGAAGAATTACCGACTATTATACTAAATTGTCAGTGGATGAGACCGGTTGAGTGATAACGGTCGGGGATGGAACTGCACGTGTTTATGGATTGAACAAAACTTAAGCAGTGGAAACGGTAGAATTTGCCAGTTTAAGGTGTCAAAGGAATGGCTTCGAACCGGGTTCAAATCCTATAAACGAATCATAGTTGTGCTTTGTTTGCTGTTTGGATTCGCCTTACCTGCTTATGCTTTTATAGCACAAGATTTTACCACCCACTTTATACCCATCACCAATATATTGCTGGGTTTATCATGGTAGGGGCCATATTCTTCATTAGGGATTATGATCCGGAACAAAACAAAGACAATGTATTGTCAAGAATGTTGGAGCATAAAGAAGCAATAATATCCCATTTAAGTTGGGCTAGCTTATTTCTAGGTTTCCACACTCTAGGTCTTTACGTACATAACGATGTCATGCTAGCCTTTGGAACTCCAGAAAAACAGATTCTTATTGAGCCCGTTTTTGCATTTGCATTATTGAAAAAGAAATATGGTTACGGATCTTTCTTAACTTTACAAAATACTTTAACCACCAAAGAATATTTGCTGAAAAAATAAAAGCTTTAGATAAAAGCCAATTTAAGCAACAAACTTGCAATTCACTCCAAGATACTAATTCAAATAATAGCTATAAGAAATGCAAACAAAAGAAACCGCATAATCCGGTTAATGATCATGATTGCAGGGACAAAGATAATGGTAAAAAAAAACAACCAGATTAATAAATATATATTATCATAGCACGCTAACTAAAAGGCATTAGCGCATTGATTATGGCTTTCAGCATCGAGGTGCTAAACCTTCCCTAAGATGTTTTGATCAGCTTGTTATCCCACAGAGTCACTCTTATCCTAAGAGTGACGGCTCTTCCACTTGGTTAGCACCGTTAAATCATAGCAGGCCAACTTTCTAACTATTTGACTGATAAGTATTGCAATCAATCTCCCGCACTCTTTGGCTGATTCCTGTCTCTGCATGTTTTCGTTACTTTCTATCTAAAAGGCCTACGCGCCAATCGCTTGCCATCGCTGCATATTGCTTTGCCAGGCCAGACAATGCAGCTGATCGCGAATATGGCTTATCGCATGCCATAGCAAAGACTGGCTATATCGCATTGATTATGTTTGTTTTCTGCGATCATAATATTTTTTATAGGTCTGGAGATCATAACATTTTTTATAGGTCTAGCAAGTGTCATAAAGCAGCAATCCGGCTAATTCATTTTATTTTGGGCAAGCGGGTGCCTTCGTGGTTAAGATTTTAGGGCGTCGAAACGGATTTTGGAACCTATTTACATTTTCTATGAAAGGAACGGTCAACGAGCCCGCCGGTACGGACGCCATTAAGAGGACCCCCAATAATTTATTGGGAACTGTACGAAGTATTTGAAAGACAGGGAAAAAGTACCATTCGGGTAATATTTCCAATGGAGTCGCAAAAGGATTTGCTGGTTCACCAATCATTGATGGTTCCGGAACCGCAAGACCCACAGTACATGCAAACGTCCCTAAAATGACTACTGGAAAAATATATAATGGGTCGAGTCCATTTATTAGCTTTTTCTAGTGCAGAAAACTTGTAATTCCTTACTATCTGGCATAATTGTCTTGTTTCATCCTGAATATGAAGTTAGTTGCAACAGGTTGCTGGAGGCAGCAAAAATAGTACAGGTTGCCAGGCTAAAGGATTGGTTCATTTTTTTTTTCAAGCCAATAAACTTATTTTTAGTGAAACTATTCATAATTCTGCGACTGGAGAGCAACCAACAAAGAAAGATGGAGATCCGGCATTATGGCGCGTGATCCTCCTAACCCTAGATAAAAGGTGGAAAGCGAGGATAAAGTGCTTTAGTTAAGTGTCATTGCTTATGACGTTATTGCTGTAGCCTCAAGGAGGTTTGGCCATTGCTTCAACCTTCCCGAATTCCTGCAGATTCGGGTCGTTTTCCGCCACCGGAACGTCTTGAAATAATTCCCATATGGTGCGGGAGACTCAATTGATCTAGACTCAGAAGCTGGGATTTGACCCTTTCCATCGATCGGTTGGGCCAAAGCATTTACTGGCTTAAAGGCCTAAGAAAGAATTACTAACTGGTATTTGCGCAATTTTTCCCGTTGCTTTTACGGAACCCCCTTCCTGTATGGTCGAACCATCGCCCATCAGTACTTAGCCAACATTATCAGATTCTAAATTCAAAGCGATGCCTACTGTACCATCTTCAGATTCTACCAATTCTCCAGCCATTACTTTGTTCGAACCATGAATGCGGGCTATTCCATCTCCCACTTAAGGTACAGTGCCAGTATTAACAATTTCCATTTCTGGGGATCGGATGGGTCAAAAACAGCTAATTCGTATAAAGCCATTGAACCCGCAATACTGGCCGGAAACGGCGAGCAGACAGTCTTTGATTCATAGCAGTGCAGCTCTTGACGTACGGGGCTTTCCCTTACTTTGTTTCCGGAGTACAGTAGCTAAAGAGTGCAGTATTTGACTATTTATTAGGCATTTCCTTCGACCGGAAAAGTGGCCATTGGTTCACGATACGAATACTGTTCTAGGGATGTCGCTAATAGTTTCTGCTAGACAGAAGTACTGTTTTGAACGGGCTGGCTCAGCAGCAACTCCTGGTACTGTAGCCGTGGGAACGACGGTTCGGTACTCGTTGCTGTGACTGAGCCTAGGGGTTGTCTTTCATAACAATAGCAAGTTCGTAACTGATAGGTGCAAATAGGGTTGTGTTTATACAAGTTCGACAAAAAAGGAAAAGCAATGAATCCTTTGGTTTCCGGTAGATGGAAGATCTGCATGAGCGATACAAGAATTCTTGTATAATAACAATCGATTAATAAGAACCTATTCGGCCAATCCAAACGGGTTGCGCCATAGCAATCTTTGTTGTAAAAAAAAAATTCGCTCTAAACCCATCTGGCCATATTTCTTTTTTTTAATAAAAAGGTCATTTGACATCAATTTTGTAAGATAAGGTGAATATTTTGGTCAAAACTGGCTTTGAATAAAGGTTACGAGAACTGGCTTTAAATAAGGATACAAGAACTGGCTTTGAATAAAGGTTACGAGAACTGGCTTTGAATAAGGATATATTCAATTAATATTATCTAATTGAATATTTTCAGTTTGAGTAGATACTGTATTTGTTTCTATAGACTCAAATAAAAATGGTCTTTCTTGATTACATTATTAACCATTTCTGGAACATCTATATTTTCAATAGATTTACCTCTTGATACACGATCAGATATCCTTAATAAATTTTAAGAAATTATTATCAATTCTTTCTTCTATTTGATATAAATTATTTGTTGTATTTCTTAAATTATTCAAAGAATATCCATAAACATCAGAAACAGACCGCAGAGCTTAAGTAAGTCTTTGCTATACCTAAGTATTTTAAAGAAAAATTGAAAATATGGATCCATTGCTTAGAAATTTGAGAGAATATCAGACATTGAAGAACTCTTTCGACGCTCATCTTAATCATATTATATACCTTACTGAAAACGATAACAGCACGGGAAGGGAAGCTTTGGCGAGACCCTTAAATGAATTACATCAGGTAATATTACCTAATCTAAGAGATTATTTATCCAAGGGTTCCCCTTATGGTGAACCTTTTACTGGATTTGTAAGGAAAGCCAATTTATGCATTCGTAAATACCATGAAATGGGGGATAATTATTATCCGCAGACAGTCAAACAGCTACTGCCTTTATTAAGAGATACCCAACAAACGTCTGATGCTTGCATACAGCAGCTAATCTATATATGGCCTAGCATTTGTAGTACGTTAGAGCCGTCTGTGGTGGCAGAAGAATTGGTTAATTTTTGTTGGGAGTGACAATCTGGCATTGAAACACCGCTGGATCTAAATCTCTCCCCTCCAGACCCGGTTTCCAATGACCAAATTGGTGAGGGGAATGGTTAGGATGGCCCGGCAGGATCATTAGAAAAATCCGATGCCCTTTTTCTTTCTGTTCTGCGCATCGGCAAGCCGGGCTCTGCAGTATTATCGTGGAACAATAGGTTCGCCACCAGTTGCCTGCTTTCAAGGATAATAAAAAGTGTAGGAAATGGCAGCAGGCTGGCCTGGCTAGCAAGGCACGAGATGGAAAATCAACCAGGCTGGCTGCATCGCTCATGCACCTATCTTGTTGGTTTGGAAATGTCTTGAAAAAAGGAGCTTTGTCTCCGAAGTCAAGATTTGTTATTCAGCACCTAAAAAAACAAAGATTATCGGCTGCTGGCTGCCAAGAGTTGGTATAGAAATTGCTATAAACATGGGTGCAGAGCCCTCATCCTGCCATTCTATTTACTTAATTTTCTATCCTTCCTTTTTCCCGACCTCACTTTGTTTTATTGAAAGAAAAAGGGTCAAGAAGTTCTTTTTCATATTGAGCAACCTGTGTTTTTCTTTCTGCGTACGGCCCTGTTTTTAACGGGATTGTCCCCAGATTTGCAATTGAACTGCTTGTTCATGGTTTTTTTTGTTTTGTAGGAAAAACTAGATCAGTATTGAATCCAAATCTATGATATACTAATTTAGCTTGCGACATGGCCTCTTCACCGAGTTTCTGTTGAGTAGCCTGGATCTGCTTTACGGTGGGCGCCCTATTCTTTGCTTTAAAGCCGTAATTTCTGTATTGGTCAAGGGTTTAATTCCATTACAGTTAGGTGTACAGGCAGCGTAGTAACCAAGACAACCGTAAAATAAGGTAGCTGCCAATTGATTAGCATTTAATGGCTTAATCGGGGTTCGGGATGGATTCGGCCGGGGTGAGAACCGGCGTGTTAGCATTAACAATCATGCTCTCATCTTTCAAATCAGTCGTTACGGGGTCAATGAGCTAGCTTGTAGCTATGAGAAGGATTTCCTAAGAACGAGGTTCCGGAGGACCTTAAAGTGGGAACAAGAGCCGGTGGGATCCTGGACTGTTTAAGTGTTGGTTTTCCTGGCGTATTTTTGTTTGGGTTGACGTTAGCCAATCGAGGTTCCTACCGAACTTGACCTGCTTTCATCTCAAGACTCGACCCGCTTTATTTCTCGTTGAAGGCTGAAACACTCGACTGCAACAAAGGGAGAGAAGCTTTCACGACTTCCCACGGTATGGCCATTATTCTTAGAAACAGCTGGTTTCACCGTTATGAGCCAGTTATTGAAAAAGCGTTCTTTTCATTAACTTATTCTGTGTTTAACATTCGAACTAATACACCATATGGACGCATCAAGATGACAACGGATAGAAGACTTTGGGATAGCAATGCAGCGGAAACCACAAAAAAAAGATTTTAAGATAACAATGCAACAAAAACCACAAAGGATAACTAACAAACGAATGGATGCAATAAAATCATGATAAAAAGTTAATTTATGATTCTGCTTTTATGGTATAGAATTAACAACATACTTTTCTAGTTTATGTTTTTGCGGATAAATAAATTTGATCAATTTATACTTTAATGTACTTTTGCTTATCTTACATCATATAGGTTCACTTTTTTTTTAAAAAAAGTGAGCAGTTACACTTCATCCAATTAAGCTAGGCATTAGAAGATCTTCGCTAATTGTTTCTTTACACTATGTAGCTCATATCCGATCAGATACTATTATCTGCTGAATTGGGTGCTCGAGAGAAAAGGGACTTGAACCCTTAACCAATGGTTTTGGAGACCAGTGTTCTACCATGTTAAACTATTCCCCCAACATCCAACCACAAGGACAGCTACAAGATCTTCTGTAACGATTAATTGGTTTAAGACCACTTCACTTAGTAGTTTGAAATTAAGAAACTTATGCTCGCTGTGCAAGCAAATAACTTTATGTTATTTTTGCTACAGGTAATGTTTTCAAAAACAGATGTCCCTAAACGTATATAAATAACCCATTGATTCCATTTTTTATGAGACAGAAAGGAAATGAAGTAGATCCTTTACAAGTTCTATCGACACGGATGATTAATCTATTGCAATAACAAAGAAGAGATAAAATAATAAGGGATTGAATCGTCAATGGATAGGGATATTCTAGTTTCATTCGGCACTTCTCTCAGACCGACCACAAAGGAATCGAATGTGGTTGTTTGCTTTTAGTAGCTTATTTCGGAGTGTTGGGAGGAAGTCTTTAATTTATAACAAAACCCTTTTTGTTTCACTTGGTTTCCATGCGTGCGTATGTGCCATATTTAAGGTATCTGCTGAAATCTCTTTTCTATGCCTCAATTGGTATAAATGGTTTGCGTATCCTTAGCTAATTTACAAAATAAAAAATCTGGCAACTGACGAAAACAACACAATTAATTTTGTAATTGCATCAGGAAATAGTTTTTTTACAATCATATCTTAAGTTTTTATGTTAACAAAAACCAGGCTACTGTAAAAAGATCTAAGCAAGCTAAAAGATGTAAAACGAGAATGGGAACTAAAATAGCTTGGAGAAAATTAAAAGGAGGATAGGAAAAAGTTTCAAGAAACAATAACACATTAACAGAAAAAATAGTAGCTACAGTAAATTAAAAACTAATTGCAACGCCAAAGCCAATAACTTTAAAGTAAGCAGCATCCTTTGCTACTCACTTAGTCCTTAATGTAAACCTCGTTTCATAAAAAACCAAAAATTAAATACATAATAAGGTAATAGTAATAAAACTTACATAAGTGCTTCAGTTAAACCAGAAGCAAAGTGCCCGAAACTAAGCAAACAATCCAGCCATTAAATCAGGGCAATAAGTTCAATAACAGACCTGGCTATTGTGGGATCTTGAATGGCGAAAAAGACCTGTTAACTTCTTTCGCTTTGCTAGGAAAGGATTTGATTCGATTGACAGAACGCTATTTTCTTTTTTTCTTTAAAGCTTGTTCCTATATACTTTCATTAGAATGGTTATCTGACAGTATAGTCAATTATGGCCAATTTTAAGTGCAAGATTTGGCGAAATACAAGGAATGGATGTCTGAGCGATCTTGAAAATCAAGGTATTTGTAAAAAGACCAAAAGTTCAAATCCTTCTCCATTCACAATTATGCTGCATACAAATAAGTTGGCATTCTCATGCAGTTTGTCCTTTACTCCTAAGAGTGCTTTGCGTCGTTTATGAACGAAGTTATCTTTTCTAAAGGCTTACATAGCGTTTTCTTTCTTAATAGGCTAACAAACGAGTCAGTCAAGGAGACTGAGATAGTATTTCAACTTTTCTGGCAGCGCTGGCGCGTGGGACGAGACATTAACTTTTTTTTTGTTTAAAGCGCTGGTCCTATCTAATGAACAAAAGTTTAGGTTCTTATTAGCTATTACTGCATAGATAGCCTGCGGATATGGTGAAATTGGTAGACACGCTAGGTTTAGGTTCTGGTGGCTTTAGTCATGAAGGTTCAAATCCTTCTATCCGTAATGGTTTAAGTCATTAAACTATGTAGATTTATTGAACAAAATCATATGAACTTTCTGAGATGAACGCTCATCTTTGCCTCAATGGCATGTTCTGGTCCTCTACATACCGATGTTAAATCAGTTCAATCCAACAGCAGAAGACAGTAACAAAAATTTACTTGCAGAAAATAAGATCGGCCAGCTAATCAACAAAAGTAATGTCGACAATAATAAGGCTAGCAAAGCTGGTTTTTTACAACGTATATTTGCAAATAAGCAAGAATAAGGCCTAAAAGCTGGTTTTTCCAACGTGTATCCGGGAGCATTACAATCTATCCGTACTCTCGTTTCCACTTATTTACCTTACTTTATCGCCATATAAACATTTTTAATAAAATGGCACAAACACAAAATTTCACGAGGTTGCCTTCGGTTCTAATAATGCAAACCAAACACCATAAAAGCCTTCTGCCTAACTTCTCAACCGGTACATCTACAAGGACAGAACGTGCTTTCAGTGAACTCATGAGGCCTAGGCGTAACTAAAATGTGTTTATAGTAACAGAGAGTGCTTTAAATGCGTTAGCGCTGTTAGAAACGAAACAGAACTTATTTCTGTGGACAA
Source organism: Lygodium microphyllum (assembly GCF_053477565.2). NCBI lineage: Eukaryota > Viridiplantae > Streptophyta > Polypodiopsida > Schizaeales > Lygodiaceae > Lygodium > Lygodium microphyllum. The sequence continues at coordinate 1,333,146 of NW_028229525.1, forward strand.
GAGCTAAACACTTTACATAATCGGTGCATTTGTACTTATGACTTTCTGCTTAAATGTTACAATGGCGGGCAATAATTTGAAAACGAGAATTCGGCTTTATTACTAGTCTGTATTTTTCTTGTAATGGAAGCCAAAAAAAAAAGGTTTACCTAAACTTCTAATACTGACAAATCTTATTTACATTCGGATTTTTATTTCTATTTTTTATTAAGCGAAATGAAAGCTAGGCACTTTCGCTTTCAGCAACCCTAGCCAATCTATTTGTCTGACTAAGGCTAGAAGCTTTATATGCACTCAGAGCCCTTTTGAATGAAACACTGTTGCTTTCCGTATCGTTTTTGCCGGCGCAATAAATGCTATTGCATTTTTGCGAACCTTTTACCTCGAAACGAGTCTAAAAATAAGCTTGTCCTTTTCTCTGTCCGCTAGCTCGCCAGCAAACTTTCATGAATATCGGAAATAGAGGAAAAAGGGCAAAGGAATATAAGCGAAATTTACGCGCGAGTTGCTTTTATTTGCCATTTTAATTTTCAGTGTTTTGAGTTCGGGATGAATATCGATGTACGATGAGGAAATATCGGTTGTCGTTCGTCTAGTGGGTTTTGTTCTCTTTTGTTAAAATACTTTAAGCAACTTTGTTAAAACCACTTCCGAGGCAAGAAGCGAAGCCATTTAAACAGATTTGTAGCATTTTCTTACTATTTAGGAAACTTTATGGTTTGAATCCAAGGAATAACATGAACTATTATTGTCTGGCTTGCGTTCAAATACAGAAATGATTGCGCAATCATTTCTAAATGAGATGATAAAACATTGTGCACCGCTATATGAACAAACGGTATATGCTTTGTTGCATTAAAAAATGGAACTTTAGTTGAAAGCACCGGTAGCTATTCAAGAGCATTCCTGCCTTTGAGAATGAGACAAAATAGTAAGTTGTTTTCGCTTTCCAGTGGGTGCAGAATTTGCCAGCTTTCCTGGCCAACCTAGCATAGTTTTTTCCATAGAAAATAAGTAATTTGTTAGCTGACATTTGCTTGCTGTAAAAGAAAAGCAGAATGAAAAAAATCACTCTATTAAACTAATAATAGGCACAACAAAGGAACAGACAAATCATTATGCAAATATATATTTTATAGAAATCAGCTATGGACGAGAATGATCCCTATTTTCTATCGATTGTTGATTTGGGTTATATGGGCGGGGCAGGATCTCTTCAAGTCCTCCCCTTCCCCCTGATGGAGCAAAGAAAAGTCTTAATATGAAACTATCTTATCAGAAAAGGCTATGCTTTCCCTTGATAAGATAAAAACCAATGATAAACTACCCTCGCTCAGATGCGTGCAAATAAGTGAAAATGCGTAGACACATAGATACAGCAAAGAAACGATGGAGGTTCATAGAGCGCCCTTGAACCATTGGCTTGTTTAGAAAGGCACTGCAGCTTGTCTAGCCCCATTTTTTATAGTAACCAATATTTCTAGTTTGATCTTATTTAATATTCTTTTATTCTGGCATATTCATATAGGGATGGAAGAGATTCTAGTAGATTATGTCCACCATGAAGTCACACGGCATTGGATGTTGATTTCTTTAAGAATCTTATTGTTACTCGTCGCAAAGGATTTTTGCCCGTATTTAGTTCTCTATCAATTGATCATACCAAAAAATAGCCCATAAGGGTCACCCCCTTTTTAATTAAGGAAACCCTTCCTTTTTGAGCAAATATTGTGATAGTTTGCCAAATTTGGAAAGCGAAGCGTTTCTGTTTTGTTAAGCAGGTTTAGTGGCTATTTTTCTTTCGTTTAGAAGATGGCGAGGCCAGGCCCATGCCTTTTTAGAAACCTCCCCACCAATAAATAGAAACAAATAAAAATAACCAAACCACGTCCACGAAATGCCAATACCAAGCAGCTGCTTCAAAACCGAAGTGATGTGAGGGGCTAAAATAACCCATATATTGACGAATACTGCATATTATTAAAAAAATGGTCCCTATAATAACATAAAATCCATAAAACCCAGTAGCTAAAAAAAAAGTAAAACCATGGGGAAGGGATACTCTTGAGATAACATTAGGAGGAGATAGCAAAACGTTTGTATTGCCGGAACCTGGAAGAATCCAAATTAGGGGATTCAACTGTTTCATTTGTGAAAAATTGTTTGAGGAGCTCAAACAATTTTCCGAAAATCGAAGATGCAAATAAGGAAGTGAAATTTTGATTACTTACCGGGCAGTACCAGTGATCAAAACCTACAATTAAAGAAAGAGATGCTGTATATCAATGTATCACATATTTATCTGATCTATATGTACCGGCTCAATCGATCTGGAAGAGGAACAAATCAATACAGAAATAAATTGTATGTCTCGGATCCATTCCTTGGATGAATCCCGAAGGAACGTTTGTAATCAATGGAATCGCGAGGGTCCTTATCAACTAAGTACTAAGGAGTCCCGGTATCCATTATAACCGCGAATTAGACCATAAAGGAGTTTCCGCGTATACTAGCACTATAATTTCAGATGGGGGGGGGAAGATTCAAACTGGGGATAGACAAAAGGGATAGAACATGGGTTCGTATCAGTAGAAAACGAAAAGTGTCCATCTTGATTTTACCTTTAGCTATGGGATTAAACGAAGGAAGTATTTTACGAAATGCCTCAAGATTTTTATGAACCTCTTAGATAAACAGAAAGGAACCATCTAATCATCAGAAGACGCTTTAGTGGAGCTTTACAAGCATTTGTACCCTAATGCAGACGTCGATCTCGTCTTTTCAGAATCGATATTTAAGGAATTATGGAAAAAATTTTTTCAACAAAAGTGCAAATTGGGACAACTCGGTCGACGGAATCCAAACGTCAGACTTAATCTTGATGTACCCCAGACGGAACATTTTTTACTACCTCAAGATGTGCTAGCGACTGCAGATCACTTAATTGAAATAAGTTACAGAACAGGCAGTCTTGACAATATAGACCATTTGAAAAATCAACGCGTTCAATCTATAGCGGATCTTTTACAAAAACAATTCAAATTAGCTTTGAATCGTTTGGAGAGTTCTATTCGACAAAATGTTCGTAAAGCCGTTAGGCGTAAACATTTAGTACCTCCCAGAGAATTAGTAACGTCTGCCCCGTTAATAATAACCTTCAAAGAATTCTTTGGTTCACACCCACTCTTGATAAACGTTTGGAATTGCCATCAATATAATAGACTATCCTAATTATTAGCTTTTTAGAGACTAGCCGAAAGTATGAGATTATCTAAAGCTAGAACAACGGAATAACCATCTACGATCCCGGAAGGAAGAGTTACCGACTATTACACTAAATTGCCAGTAGATGAGACCGGTTGAGTGATATCGGTCGGGGATGGAATTGCACGTGTTTATGGATTGAACAAGACTTAAGCAGGAGAAATGGTAGAATTTGCCAGCGGTGTCAAAGGAATGGCTTTGAATTCCGAAAATGAAAGTGTTGGAATTGTCATATTTGGTAGTGATACTGCCATTAAAGAAGGAGATACGGTTAAGCGTACCGGATCCATTGTTGATGTTCCCGTAGGAAAGGCTATGCCAGGTTGCGTAGTAGATGCGCTAGGAGTACTTATTGATGGTTTAGGTGGGGCGGCCTTTAAGTTATCTATAGTTAATAAATGCGAAGCTGGCATTGTATACAAACATAAGACTCACCAAAACCCACCAAGGAAAATCGGAACCATAGCATGTCGCAAGAGCAGCACGATTGAAGCCGGATGGATAAAGATCATCATGCAAGCTTGCTAGTTTGCCACGAGATGAGGGCAAAAGCCAGCGAATTGGAGTCTTTTCCAAGAGACCATGTCCTGTCAGATAAACACAGATATGTCTTTTGCTTGTAGCAGACTTGATGGAATAGATTGACATCTTTTGGAGCCTGCAAAAAATGAATGCTTTATTACCGTATTGAGCAAAGGGGACTGAATAACATCTTGAGGTGAAGTTGAACCCTTTATTACTAGGATCCCAACTACCTATAGATAACAATGGCGAGATCTTTAAGGGGAGGAAAGCCCTGAATAGAGGTCAGAGGGCCCATATTACCTGTCGAAAATCTAGCAATAGAAAGGCACTTGATAAAGGCCAGGTATAAGGAAAGGAGCCTATGCATTTGTTATGCTCTTCGATGGAGAATAATAACAAAGGGTTTTGCCTGACTATACTTTCTAGCGATTTACGATGGACTCTGAAAAAACACAAAGTAAGTTCCCGGCTAGAGGCCGGACGAGAGGAGTTTTCTTTTGCGGCCAGCTTGCAGATAAAATAAAATTTCAATAAAGTTAGGTTAGAAAGCCATGTAATAGGCAACTATTTTGCATGGTTTAAAGAGCACGGTTACGACCACTTTTTTTGGCAGAAGCTTGACTCTATCCTTGAGTGCAGTGGAATGAAGACGTGTGGAAGTTAAAGCCTCTGGCATTATTGCACGTAAATCCGTCCATGAACCTATGTAAACGGGGTTAAAAGCAGTAGATAGCTTGGTTCCTATAGGTCGTGGTTAATGAGAATTGATAATCGGCGACTGATAGACTGGAAAGACTGCTATAGCCATTGATACCATCTTGAATTAAAAAGCAATCAACACACAGAGCACTTGCGATAGTGAAAAATTGTTTTGTGTGTATGTAGCGATTGGATAAAAACGTTCAACCGTGGCATAATTGGTTAAGATTCTGTCGGAAGCTGGTGCTTTGGAATATTTTATCGTTGTGGCAGTTATTGTTTTGGACCCTGCTCCTCCGTAATTTCTGGCACTATATTCCGGTTGTGCTATGGGAGAATATTTTAGAGATCATGGAATGTACGCATTAATCATTTACGATGATCTCAGTAAGTAATTAGTGGCATATTGATAAATGTTATTATTGCCACGCTGACCACCAGGTCGTGAGGTTTTCCCTGGAGATGTCTTTTATCCATATTTGCGTTCATCGGAAAGAGCCGCCAAAAGGTTAGACTAGACTGGTGCGGGTAGCTTAATTGCCTTACTTGTCATTGAAACATAAGCTGGAGATGTCTTTGTTCACATTCCTACCAATGTCATTTTTATTACAGATGGACAAACTTTTTTGGAAACTGAACTCTTCTATCGCGGGGTTCGGCTTGTCATTAACGTAGGATTATTTGTTAGTCGCGTTGGGTCTGCTGCTTAGCCGAAAGCGATGAAAGCACTTTGTGGAACCCTGAAATTGGAGCTGGCACAACATCGTGAAGTTGCCGCTTTTGCGTAATTTGGGTCAGACCTTGATCCTGCTACCCAGTATTTGCCATATTGTGGCGCTAGGCCTACCGAGGTGCTTAAATAACCATAATATTCCCCGATTTCTATCGAATGACAAATCGTGGTCATCTTTGCGGCGGTCAATGGGTTTTTGGACTAGATCCCTTTGACATAGATTGCTTAGTATGAGAAAGAGCTCCCCGAAAGAATCGAACCACATATACTTGAGACTATCAAAGAGTAAAAGCAATTAGGTGAAGAAGTACAAAAAGATCTGGCTTACGTCTGCCAAAGAATTGCTACATCAATAAAATAACGAAACCAGCTATCACCTACAGATTTGTTTCCAATTAGTATGCTAGATTGGCAGTATATGCAAAATATGGTTGACCATATTTTCTTTAGCCTTTGATATAAGTCCTATAATGATTCCTTGGGAAACTGAAATATTTGATAATTTCTTTTTCGAGGATAGGGTTGTCTACCTTTTTTCAATTATTAGACCCCATCATTTCTAATAATTGGGTAGAGGCACAAAAACAAAATCTTTCTTTATATACGAGAATACTCTATCTCATAACTAGGCTTACACCTATGAAACTGCGGAGAGTAAATCTAAGCCCGAGGGACCGTAGAATTTTGCGTTATAGATTTAACGTGCAAACTAAATGATTTCAATACTGCACTAATGGTTACACCAAATAACCAACTTAGTGAGAATGTACGTTATCATGCGCCGGGAAACCATTGAAGCCATAGATGGAATGGCCTACTGTTACCACAGTCCTTATTTGTAGCGATGCTGTAGCTCAAGGGAGGACCCCTTCCCATTGCCAAGGAGATCCTTCCACCCACACCAATAGCTTAATAAGGAGAGCACCTGCTGATGGTTAAGAGTTCGAATCTCTTTTGGTGGGCAAAAACACGTAGCAACCGTGACAATCTGAAGCTGATGGCTAATTGCTATGAGAATTCAATTTATTTACATTGTGTAATATAAGACTAGTGGCATGGCATGCTTTATGACTGTCCATATGACTGTTTAAGCTTCTATTTCAATTTGCCATTGTCGTAGCTTATCTAATTCGTAGTTAATCAGGCCATATGATCCCTGCTCGCGGCATTCTTAATTATTCAGTTAGCATAGAAAAGAACTGCCATGAATGCTGCCTGCCAGTGTAAAGCACCAAGGAAAGGGATTCGACGGAAGAGAAAGGAAACGAGATTATTTAAAGCGTTCATTTTCTTATTTTTCTGACACTGAGAGACGAAAGCTAGGGGAGCGAATGGGATTAGATACCCCAGTAGTCCTAGCCGTAAACAATGGATACTAAGCGCTGCGCGTATCGACCCGTGCAGTGCTGTAGCGTTAGCGTTAAGTATCCGGGAGTACTTAAGTGGCTAGGGGTGAATCAGAAAGCTACGACTCTGTTCCTTTATTGAAGTCTGAAGGGCCATAAGAACCTACAGGCGGGAAAAGGAGTCCTCTTTCGCCCCACAAGCGTGCGACCATCGCGAAACAGATCCAGGTCCCAATACACCCAGTGCCAGATAACAGCAAGAAACAACAAGCCAGATAGTATGATAGCTACACCTCGTAACTCCAGATACCTGCATCAGTTACGGTATCTCCGGTAAAGCTTCAACCGCCCCATGACTTCGTTACTCCAATGCGAGTCATAAATGGAATAACAAACATGCCTTGCCGGGAGGAAAGCCCTGAATAGAGGCCTTTTATGATGAAATGTTCCGGCTACAAGTCAGTGGACATGCAGGAAGAATTGCTCAATATGCATTAGCTCTTGAACGTTTATGGCATTGAAGAAGAGAGAAACGCAAATCAAAGAAAAAATGAGATTGTTTAAAGCTAGAACAACAAAATAACCATCCTGGAAAGAAGAATTACCGACTATTATACTAAATTGTCAGTGGATGAGACCGGTTGAGTGATAACGGTCGGGGATGGAACTGCACGTGTTTATGGATTGAACAAAACTTAAGCAGTGGAAACGGTAGAATTTGCCAGTTTAAGGTGTCAAAGGAATGGCTTCGAACCGGGTTCAAATCCTATAAACGAATCATAGTTGTGCTTTGTTTGCTGTTTGGATTCGCCTTACCTGCTTATGCTTTTATAGCACAAGATTTTACCACCCACTTTATACCCATCACCAATATATTGCTGGGTTTATCATGGTAGGGGCCATATTCTTCATTAGGGATTATGATCCGGAACAAAACAAAGACAATGTATTGTCAAGAATGTTGGAGCATAAAGAAGCAATAATATCCCATTTAAGTTGGGCTAGCTTATTTCTAGGTTTCCACACTCTAGGTCTTTACGTACATAACGATGTCATGCTAGCCTTTGGAACTCCAGAAAAACAGATTCTTATTGAGCCCGTTTTTGCATTTGCATTATTGAAAAAGAAATATGGTTACGGATCTTTCTTAACTTTACAAAATACTTTAACCACCAAAGAATATTTGCTGAAAAAATAAAAGCTTTAGATAAAAGCCAATTTAAGCAACAAACTTGCAATTCACTCCAAGATACTAATTCAAATAATAGCTATAAGAAATGCAAACAAAAGAAACCGCATAATCCGGTTAATGATCATGATTGCAGGGACAAAGATAATGGTAAAAAAAAACAACCAGATTAATAAATATATATTATCATAGCACGCTAACTAAAAGGCATTAGCGCATTGATTATGGCTTTCAGCATCGAGGTGCTAAACCTTCCCTAAGATGTTTTGATCAGCTTGTTATCCCACAGAGTCACTCTTATCCTAAGAGTGACGGCTCTTCCACTTGGTTAGCACCGTTAAATCATAGCAGGCCAACTTTCTAACTATTTGACTGATAAGTATTGCAATCAATCTCCCGCACTCTTTGGCTGATTCCTGTCTCTGCATGTTTTCGTTACTTTCTATCTAAAAGGCCTACGCGCCAATCGCTTGCCATCGCTGCATATTGCTTTGCCAGGCCAGACAATGCAGCTGATCGCGAATATGGCTTATCGCATGCCATAGCAAAGACTGGCTATATCGCATTGATTATGTTTGTTTTCTGCGATCATAATATTTTTTATAGGTCTGGAGATCATAACATTTTTTATAGGTCTAGCAAGTGTCATAAAGCAGCAATCCGGCTAATTCATTTTATTTTGGGCAAGCGGGTGCCTTCGTGGTTAAGATTTTAGGGCGTCGAAACGGATTTTGGAACCTATTTACATTTTCTATGAAAGGAACGGTCAACGAGCCCGCCGGTACGGACGCCATTAAGAGGACCCCCAATAATTTATTGGGAACTGTACGAAGTATTTGAAAGACAGGGAAAAAGTACCATTCGGGTAATATTTCCAATGGAGTCGCAAAAGGATTTGCTGGTTCACCAATCATTGATGGTTCCGGAACCGCAAGACCCACAGTACATGCAAACGTCCCTAAAATGACTACTGGAAAAATATATAATGGGTCGAGTCCATTTATTAGCTTTTTCTAGTGCAGAAAACTTGTAATTCCTTACTATCTGGCATAATTGTCTTGTTTCATCCTGAATATGAAGTTAGTTGCAACAGGTTGCTGGAGGCAGCAAAAATAGTACAGGTTGCCAGGCTAAAGGATTGGTTCATTTTTTTTTTCAAGCCAATAAACTTATTTTTAGTGAAACTATTCATAATTCTGCGACTGGAGAGCAACCAACAAAGAAAGATGGAGATCCGGCATTATGGCGCGTGATCCTCCTAACCCTAGATAAAAGGTGGAAAGCGAGGATAAAGTGCTTTAGTTAAGTGTCATTGCTTATGACGTTATTGCTGTAGCCTCAAGGAGGTTTGGCCATTGCTTCAACCTTCCCGAATTCCTGCAGATTCGGGTCGTTTTCCGCCACCGGAACGTCTTGAAATAATTCCCATATGGTGCGGGAGACTCAATTGATCTAGACTCAGAAGCTGGGATTTGACCCTTTCCATCGATCGGTTGGGCCAAAGCATTTACTGGCTTAAAGGCCTAAGAAAGAATTACTAACTGGTATTTGCGCAATTTTTCCCGTTGCTTTTACGGAACCCCCTTCCTGTATGGTCGAACCATCGCCCATCAGTACTTAGCCAACATTATCAGATTCTAAATTCAAAGCGATGCCTACTGTACCATCTTCAGATTCTACCAATTCTCCAGCCATTACTTTGTTCGAACCATGAATGCGGGCTATTCCATCTCCCACTTAAGGTACAGTGCCAGTATTAACAATTTCCATTTCTGGGGATCGGATGGGTCAAAAACAGCTAATTCGTATAAAGCCATTGAACCCGCAATACTGGCCGGAAACGGCGAGCAGACAGTCTTTGATTCATAGCAGTGCAGCTCTTGACGTACGGGGCTTTCCCTTACTTTGTTTCCGGAGTACAGTAGCTAAAGAGTGCAGTATTTGACTATTTATTAGGCATTTCCTTCGACCGGAAAAGTGGCCATTGGTTCACGATACGAATACTGTTCTAGGGATGTCGCTAATAGTTTCTGCTAGACAGAAGTACTGTTTTGAACGGGCTGGCTCAGCAGCAACTCCTGGTACTGTAGCCGTGGGAACGACGGTTCGGTACTCGTTGCTGTGACTGAGCCTAGGGGTTGTCTTTCATAACAATAGCAAGTTCGTAACTGATAGGTGCAAATAGGGTTGTGTTTATACAAGTTCGACAAAAAAGGAAAAGCAATGAATCCTTTGGTTTCCGGTAGATGGAAGATCTGCATGAGCGATACAAGAATTCTTGTATAATAACAATCGATTAATAAGAACCTATTCGGCCAATCCAAACGGGTTGCGCCATAGCAATCTTTGTTGTAAAAAAAAAATTCGCTCTAAACCCATCTGGCCATATTTCTTTTTTTTAATAAAAAGGTCATTTGACATCAATTTTGTAAGATAAGGTGAATATTTTGGTCAAAACTGGCTTTGAATAAAGGTTACGAGAACTGGCTTTAAATAAGGATACAAGAACTGGCTTTGAATAAAGGTTACGAGAACTGGCTTTGAATAAGGATATATTCAATTAATATTATCTAATTGAATATTTTCAGTTTGAGTAGATACTGTATTTGTTTCTATAGACTCAAATAAAAATGGTCTTTCTTGATTACATTATTAACCATTTCTGGAACATCTATATTTTCAATAGATTTACCTCTTGATACACGATCAGATATCCTTAATAAATTTTAAGAAATTATTATCAATTCTTTCTTCTATTTGATATAAATTATTTGTTGTATTTCTTAAATTATTCAAAGAATATCCATAAACATCAGAAACAGACCGCAGAGCTTAAGTAAGTCTTTGCTATACCTAAGTATTTTAAAGAAAAATTGAAAATATGGATCCATTGCTTAGAAATTTGAGAGAATATCAGACATTGAAGAACTCTTTCGACGCTCATCTTAATCATATTATATACCTTACTGAAAACGATAACAGCACGGGAAGGGAAGCTTTGGCGAGACCCTTAAATGAATTACATCAGGTAATATTACCTAATCTAAGAGATTATTTATCCAAGGGTTCCCCTTATGGTGAACCTTTTACTGGATTTGTAAGGAAAGCCAATTTATGCATTCGTAAATACCATGAAATGGGGGATAATTATTATCCGCAGACAGTCAAACAGCTACTGCCTTTATTAAGAGATACCCAACAAACGTCTGATGCTTGCATACAGCAGCTAATCTATATATGGCCTAGCATTTGTAGTACGTTAGAGCCGTCTGTGGTGGATTTTTATCCTTTTCTGTTTAAGTATTTAACGATGGATGAGTTTGCACCTATTGCAATTTGTTTTATCTTCAGTTTGCTACTTTCTTTTATCCTAATCATGGTTTCTTTTACATTTACAGGTAAAAAAACGGCAGATCCAGAAAAATTGTCAGCTTACGAGCGTGGGTTCGATCTCTTTAGTGATGCTAGAAGTCGATTTGATATATGATTTTATTTGGTCCTTTTTCTATTTATTATTTTCGATTTAGAAGTAACTTTTTTATTTCCTTGGGCAGTTTTTTTAGAAAAGATAGGTTAGTATGGATTTTGGTCTATGATGCTATTTGTTTGGATTTTGACTATTGGTTTTCTCATCGAATGGAGGAAAGGCGCCCTTGATTGGGAATAAATGGTTTGCGACGAACTCGCTTAAACTCCTTTCGAAAAATGCTATTTAAGCATTCAAATCTTATCTAGTGCTTGGGTCTGTCCCAACACCCATTAAATGCAAGAAAGCTATTTAAGAATAAAGAAAAGGTTCAAATACTTTATTAGGAGAGGCAGGATTTGAACCTGCGAAGAAGGGTTTCCAACAGATTTACAGTCTGTCGCTTTTAACCACTCAGCCACTCTCCCGGGTTGCTTGGATTTAGACCAAAGCACACTTCTCTAGCTTTCATAGCCTAGTCCGAGATTGATTTTCCGCTTGTTCTACTTAAATGCATAAACAATATGCCATTCCATGGGTAACTAGAAAGATCGGGGAAAGATATAGAAAAAAAAAGCTGATCGACAAGAAACTAATAGCTAGTAGCAACGATTTCTCATAATCTATTAGTCTATATAAAATCCATTTTCTAGGCGTATCAAAATACATAATTTTCACCAGTCATATATAATAAAATAGAGTAACCTCTCGTGCATATTTCAGGGCACTTAGTCCTCCTAGAACCGTAAAAGAAAATTGCCCGTCATACGGCTTGCCTACTTTACTTGCTTTAGATGTTAGTTTTGCACCGTTTTTGTTCAAATCGCTTAGTTAGCTTTATGGACGAGAGAGCAAGAAGGGAAAGAAACGAGCCTGCCTTGCAAGGATTCGATTCCTTTTCAATCGAATTCATTGACCCGTTCTTTTCCTTTTTCTTTGCTCGTATGGGAAATAATTTTCTTTGAGTTATTTATTAAGCCCTTTCCTCACTCCCCGAAACTTTATCCCACTAAGATCCCCCAAAAGACACCCTTGACGATTTTTCAGTCGCTTCAATGATGTACCGTTAACTGTCTAGTTTCGATGTTATAGAAGCTAGGGTATCTTAGGTCCTCATACACGCCATGACCCAGCGAAACTGACAAGGCCCAATTGTAGTCTTGTCCGGAAAGCCTAATAAAAATTACATTTTTTACTGAAACCTATTTGGTCAAGCATCTCCAATAAATCAAAAATTAAACATAGTGAATGTATAAAGTATAATCCATTTAAACCTATGGCCACTTAGGCCCCTTTCTGCCGACTAAATCATGATTCCAATGCTGCTTTTCAAAAAACAAAAACAATGCAAAAGGCTGATAGGCAAGTACTATGGGTCCTCTGTCATCCGTTGTAGGGCCCTTTAAAGCGCTAGGCGTGATGAATAGTCAAAGGAAAATAATTTCTATACGATGGACGGAAAATAAAATAGATCTATAAATAAGTTAATCAAAATAGACACAGATATGGCGATATTCATATAAATAAATATATATATGTATATTTATGTGAATATTTATTTGTGTTTAAATCGTTTTAAAAAGATATAGATATTAATTAATCATTATGTAGATTTTCATATGTGTAAACTTAGATACAAATAAATATTTTTATCTACTTGTGATTTGGTTCTTGATTTTCGCACATCCCTGGAACCTGTTAGGAAACGCTGTTGAGCGCGCTTGGCTTCGTAGCTTCTTTTCAGTTGAATTTGCTTAATCCATAAACAAAAAAGGCCCTATAGACGCAAAGCCTCTTTTATGCGCTTCGCTAGTTTCTTGGTGCTTCTTTTTGCGGGTTTCTTCCCTTACATGGACTTCGCCGTTATTTCCTATAGGCTATATGATCACTTTAAGATGTTGATTTGTTTCCTGTCCCCAATAATATGGGTAATTTGCTCTGTTTGTCTTTGTCCAGCTCGCATTATTTCGACCGCCGGCAAAGAGTACTTTGGTAATCACACATTGCAATTGAAAGTATTATTACATCAAAGGGTACTTCAATTCACGACAACTCAGGTCCATCTCGTAGAATGATCACAGCGGACTCGTATAAGGATCTTGGGTAAGTTCATGAGATCTTAACGGTATCCCTTTACTTGTCCTTTCATAGATGCGTTCTTCTCATCTGTCTTGCAACGTGTTAGTAAGCTATGTGTCCGGTGCACGACCTCGTGTTGAGGTCTTCTATACTGCCTTTAGACAACCCATTTCGGCCGCTCAACAACTAATAGCGCTAGTCACGATTCCTATTAGGGCTAATAAGTAAGCCCCACAACTTAGAGCAGCAAAAAATAAATAAAATTTGCTGCAAAAACCGGCTAACGGAAATATTCCTGCATATAAAAACATGGTAATAGACAAGGCAACAGCCGAAATGGGATTAGTCTTTGCTAAAGTGCCTAAATCCGCTATATATTTGATACGAATTTAACGTAATGCTGAAACCATAGCAAATGCATTTATAGTCATTAATACATAAATAAATATAGCGATCAGTAATGATTAAATCCCTTCTATGGTTCCACGTAAAAGACCGATCAAAAGATAACCTACATGTCCTATAGAACTATAGGCCAAAAGTCTTTTTACTCCCTTTTAAGCCATAGCAGCCAGTGCTCCTAAAATCATAAAAGCAATGCTGCAAAAAAAGAAGAGTTATTACCATGTTGGGTCATAAAAACTATAAAGAAAAACACGTAACATATTAGCAAGAATAGATATTTTAGGTATAATAGAAAAAAATGCCGTGACTGAAGCAGGTGAACCCTCGTATACATCAGGTGCCCATACATATAGAGTCAAAAGTAAATCATTAATTAGACCATGCCGTAGCCATCTAGTCCTAATTTGCCTAGCTAAACACTTGGGAAATTCCGCAATGATTTACTATAGTGTTCCTCAAACCGTACATAATCGTTGCCTATCGTACGGCTTTTTAATCCTACGACATTTAGATCAGATAAAATCAAAAGTTCACTGTTTTTAGCCATTCTACACGTTGTCAAATATAACCAATCGGGTCACTGAGAACGACTTTATTAAACTCAAATAAATAGAAATCATTTAATATAAATAAACCTCTTCCCTTCCATTATCTCCAGTGTTTCTCTAGGTCCAAAATGAAACCTGGTTTATAGATCACAAATCTGCCAATGACGATAATGTATCATTGGTTTCCTTAAAAAAACACTGCTTCCCAACCAGTCAATGAACCGGGTCAGGGCTAGAGCCTCTGTTCGGTTCAGAGCCTTCAACTCATGGGAGAGTGTTACAGAAGCTTTTTTATGCTTTCTAGCCTTCGGAAAGATTTATCCTAAGTGCCTTGCCAGCACCTACTAAGCGTTTGAAATTGATATGATGTGAAATAAATAGATAAGGTATCCTATGAACAGGTAATTATTTGGTCTCGGTAAACCGCAAAGGAATTGTTTTACAGGACTATTTGGAGTTATCAGCAACAGTAAATTTTTTTATTTTTCAAACCCTTACACCACTTTTCAAAATTAAGAAATAGGCAATCAGGCAAAGGAGTCTACTTTTTTTTGTCAACATCCAAAGCATTTCGAAAAAAAGAATCAATAACGCTAAAGCGACGCTTCCCTTGCGATTCTTTTGGGCCTTTTTGTCTAAAGGAAGCTTCCCATATCTGATCACCCAAAAAAAAAAGCCAAACGACGGCGAAGCAAAACTAAAAAAACAAGTCCGCTGACATACGACGGCATTACTTGTAATAAGGTAGCTTCGTTATTTCAATATAACTCTGACCAAAAACAAACATAAACAAAGGGTGAAGAGAAAAGGTCAGTTTTTCACAGTCACAAAATAAACTAAAAGAATTCGTTACTTCCTTTTTTTGAGTGCTATGAAACAAAATAGTTTCTTATGCGCTCTGCAGTTTCCTAACCAGCCATTCAAATCAGATAGTTTCCAAGCCACCTATCCAATTCGGTTAGCTTGTGAAACAAAGACCAAAATGAGACGAAGCTTTGATTGGGTACTAAAGGTCCTATGATCGCCAATTGGGGATTTAGTTTACCCTTGGATTTCGCCGATATAGCTTATGGTCCTGGTGTCTTGAGATCCCGTTTCGTTAATTGTCTTTAAGCAAGCAAGGAGTTGGCTTTTATAGAGCTGCTTATAATTTGTCTAATTTATACCTTATCGCCATTTTACCTCGACAAGCAAAAAGTGCACCGGCATTTGTTCGCATGTTTTTATTGTGCTTAGAACATGAGTTCATTGGATAGCCAGTCAACTAAAAGATAAAGGAGATAACTTTGATTTGCCATATAGACAGGCTTATCTCATATAACACAATAAAGCTCGCGCAATAAGTACTCTGAGCCCCCAACCGCGCTTCTGTGACATGCTATAGTTTCATACTCTTGCGAGGCAATGATAAGTTCCATGCCCTGACACAAACGAAGTGCCCTAATAGTACCAAAATTGATTACAATATTTGCCCATAAACCATCTTACGGCCGCCCAAAAAGGAACTGCAGTAATTTTAAATAAAAACCCTATCGCAATAAATAAAATCCCCATAAAAATACCACTGGACTAAACATCAAACGAAGTGATTTCATATCCAATAAAGATTTTCGCCGATTCTTCAAAATTGGTAGTTCCGGTAAACCCATAAATCATAGAACAAATAGGACAACGTAAACTTTTAACCATACCTCCAGCCGATATAAAAGTAAACCACCTCTTAACCGTACGTGCGACTTTTGTCGCATACGGCTTGCACGAACACCAGAAAATCTGGAGGGAACCTCCGGCCGGGAACTTGCGTTTTAAAACGTTATGCATTTTATGGCTTATCATAAAATTGACATATAGCGCTTACTAAGGGCTTCCCCCCTTAGCGGCAACAAATAAAAGAGTTTCTTTCAGGACACCCAACAAAATCAATAAGTTGCCGATAGCACCTTGGAGCCTCTGGCTCACTTGCTCCGGCAATATAAAGTGGTTTTCTAGTGTCTAATCTTATTTCCGTTTTTTCAAGCTCACTGCGTGCTAAGCTAAAGACTATTTGTTTCTAATGATACTTGCGTAAAAACAAGAGCCCATAATTTATAACCCATAGATATCTCATAGCCAAATGGTTTTGCACCTTCACATTTGAAACCTTGCAAACATAATAAGGTTTCATCAGCACACAAAACATCATTCCAAAAATACGGAGCCAGATCAGATGCACAGAAATTTTGCCGGCTTTAGTCATCAAATAAGCTATCTCTTTTTCATACAGGATATAATTGGCCGATTTGTCTTTCTTCCTTCCCAACTTATCTATCATAACTGACATGAAGCACTCCTTGCTGTTCTTATCCTAACATATATTGATATTATTGCAAAAATGGATCCTAATCTTGCTTGCCTTTCTGTCTGCCAGCGTTTCCGAGGCAAAAGAGAGAAAACCTGCTTTATTTAAATCTCTTAGGTTAATCCATTTTCAGTTCCTCTTCGCAACGCATATAAGCCATAATAATATTGCGCGTATCATGGAGATAACTCAATAGAGAGACACCAAGTCAACCTCAAAAAGGTCTCAAAGAACAACCGCACAAGAATATTTGTATATGCGAATAGATTTCTTTTTATGTCTATAGATATATTTATGATTAGACATTTATTTATTCGTGTATGCGTATACGGGTGGTTTGGAAATGTTGTCTAATGAAATTTTGCTTTCCATAGAAATAGACGACAGTTTATTTTCTTTGGTTACAAGTTTGAATTGCATTGCCTTTTCATTTTTTCACCCTATCCATTCGGTCAAGTATGGCAAGCAGACGAAAAAAAGTTTATTACATTCAGCCAAAAAAAGCTATTTTTAGGTCCTAAGATTCCAAGCAATCTGCACCATGGGCTTTCCAAACCGTAAAAGAAAGATAGCTGATTTTATTCGCGATGCATCGCGATGCAAATTAAATGGACCCTTGCCCTCACAACAGCCAGCTCATATAGTAATTTTTTTTAATTAAAGCATAGTTATAAGTTATTGTACAACATTTTTGTCCAGACTCCGCTTGCCCGATGACAAAAGATGGGTCTTTAGACGGCTCTTAAGCGTACTTTCATAGCTTTTAATATAACCTTATATCATAGCGGAGTGTTGGTTAGGGTTTATAGCGTACTCTCTATTTTATTTGGGGATATTTTGCTTATAAGCAAATCAGTGGAATTTTCTTTACGTATATATTCAAAAAACCTAACCACTCAATGCTGCAATGTCTAATCTTAAATAACAGAAATAAGGTTTATTAGATGTAATCACCAGCTCTTATCCTAACCGATAAATAGTTCATCTTTTTACATTAAATCGGACCAATGGCTTATATGATCAAGGCCGAAGACTCAATTTGTCCGATCAATTTAGTTTAGGTTATTGTATGCTCCAAAGCAATCCATAATAGATATACAAAAGTTTATGTAATTAAGTGTTCCTAGCCCCAGTGGACATCTCAGTGAATGTCTTAAAGAGGGCCTCTCCAGCCGATGAAATAGATATCCATTCGCTTCGACCATTCCCAGCTTGTCTCCGGTCACGCTCATTCCAAAAGAAAGTAAAGATAAGGGCACTTAAGGGATCCTTGGAAGGACCCAAGAAAACACATAACATTAGCTTAGGGTTTAGTAGACTAGCCAAGGTCGCTCCTTTAGTCGAAGTATTTAATTTCTGTGTGCCTCCCTACCGCCGGTCACACCTCCGGAACTTCCACTCTTAAAGATATCTATTCCGCTCTATTCTTTCTAATTCCAACTCTGCGCTGAGGACTTTATCCATCGTGAAATGAAATAGAGGCCATGTTTATATGGATCGAAATCGAATCTCCCTGCATAGTCAATCAGCCTGTCGACATTGCTTAAGGATGTTTATCTAACAAATAAAATTATATATACATAGAATAGTTTGTATGTGAACCTCTATACGTATATAGACAAAAATACATATAAATATGTGTATCGGTAATTGGCCAGTCGTACCCAAACAATAATATTCCAAAAGAGAATGCACCTAGAATAAAGTATTTTAAGCCAGCTTCTGTAGAAAATTCAAAATTTCTTCTCGAGGCTGCGATCACATAAAAACATAAGCTTTAGGGCTCGATGGCTAGATACATGGCAATTGAATCACAAGCTGAAATCATAAAAGGCATGCTGCGGATGGAAAGTGGAATCAGCACGATAGATTCAGGGGCATTTAATCCTTCCCGTCCGAAATAATCAAGGCACATAGCAGGAATACTAACTGTACTTAACAATAAAAAGATTTCAAAAAAATAGGTTAAATCATCTTTTATACAAGTATTATAAAGTAAATTAGCAAACATTATAGGTGCGCCGGCAGCGACCAGTATAAAGGTTATTAGAAACCGGTGAAATAGATTTTAATCTTCCGGTCAGAACCATACATGCAAGTTTCCTTGCATATGGCTCATTTATGATAACTTCTAAGAATTGACGAAACAAAAAAAGACCAAACCTGTATATAATGGAATGTGCTTTTTGCATAAGCTAACCTTTTGGACATCTATTTTTATATTCAATGCATATAGCCTATATTATGCCTTCGTTCATTGTCCGTCCATTTGCCGTGTTCAGGCAATGCACTTAACGTTATTAAATGTTGTTGCACCCGTTTCCCAAGGGCTTCAATCATATTCCACAAAAAGGTTTATTTTGTATTAGAAAATGTTTAGTTATACAATAAACTAAGGGGGTTTCATTGACATAAATGAAATTTCATATCATGTTGTTTCATCCCTATGAACACTAAAGCCGCCAATTTCAAATATATAATGAGGCTAATAAATGGGTGTGTCGCAATAAAATTTACTAGCTAAGCATATTGTCTAACGATTTAAACGTAGCCATTCACTTAAAGGATATAAAAAATCTTTATTATTTTATATCCAGAGCCTATACTTAAAACAAAGCTAAAAAAGTCTCGTCTCTGGGCTGCTCTCTTTGTTAGTTCAATTGCTAAAATAACCTAATTATTATCACTGTATAGGCCAGGAAGTTCGATGTTTGAAAACCCATATATATTGCAATTTATTTGATTTATATCCGATTGTTAAGGTCTCATTGCGACTCTCTTAGCCAACCTCCGGAGAAATGGATTTGATTCATCAGCCGAAATTGATTAGATGAACTTATCGATTTGTCAGCTCTTATCGATATTTCACTGGCTTGCTCATTTTATATGATTTCTTTTTCCCTAATCGAATAAGTGCAACATCCTAAAAATGCTCTAGCACGTCCGTTTATAAAACATTAAGTTATTTTCCACTACCCTTTCCCCAAAACTATCCATGCCAAAAGACATTATTGCATGCCCAATTTCAATTGCCTGATATAATTTCTGGAATACATTATGGCAGGATCTTTCACCTTACTGATTTACAAAGCTCCAGTTGTCAAAAATTGGACAGCTATTCCTTATTACTATCAAAGTTAATTGTTATGGTATATAAGAGATTTATTTAGGTGATCCCTGGATTGCACATCCGAAACTTAATTCGCCGTTTAGCGCCACGCACGCGAAAGCCGCTCATCGTAACAACCTATAAAGAAATGACCGCACATAAACAGTAGCGTTCAAACCCAAGTGCCTTCCGAAACATCAAAAAAAGTTACCTTGCTTTTACTGTGCGCAATTAGTCCTGCAGCGAGTAAATAGCTCCTATGCTATAGTTCCCAACAACAGTTTTCAATTCCTGTGGGTCAAAGAGTCCATTTAGACAACAGTTTCCAATCTTTGCCTCTTAAAACGTGCCGTCCTAGGCGCATAACACTAAGTAGACCTAACCAAGTCACATTGCGTACTAACAATGGATAGTCATATCGCTTAGAAGTACTGAATAAAGTTCCATACACAAGCAAAATAATAGTTGCGTTAACGAGATAAATTTCCAGGAAAGAGACAAGGAAATCATGCTTAAATAATCCTTTTAACGATTCCTAAGTTTGCTCGGTTTTCAGTTTTCTTTCCTATCTTCCATATGCATGAAATTCAATGAGAAGAATAAAAACCGGCACCCATTATGTATTCTCGGCTAGCTATTGAATCTATACAGCAGTGCATTCTGACAATAGCCAGAGCTTTAAATTGGCTATTCGTAAAGGTTGATGATGATTTCTTAGTAAGTTATTAGCTTTTACTAACAACCGTAAGCGGAACGGCCACTGGCAAGGCGAATCATCTTACATTCCGGATACCAAAGATTGTTATTATACAAGAATTCTTGTATCGCTCATGCAGATCTTCCATCTACCGGAAACCAAAGGATTCATTGCAGGAGAGTAAAGTATGGCTGAAAATAGAAGGAATTGACGAGAAGCTAACGCTTTAGGTAAGTACGATAGTCATTACAACTGTTTTTATTGGTTTTTTAGTGGCTTTTCTCCTTATTGGTTTTTGATATAGTCTCCTGAACTAGTGCTTTCCTCGGAACCAATGCATTTAAAAAACGATGTATTTACTTTCAAATAAGATTGACTATATGAAAGACATATTTGATATGATTTTATCATTGCCAGAACCTATGCATTTACCATAGATAATATATTTACTGAAACCAGAACCCATGCATTTATCAAAAACATAGCCAATGCATTTACCGAAACCATAACCAATGTATTTGTCCCATTTAACTCTTATAAACAGTTTAATTAGAAACATCTTTTTTTATTAAGAAAGAAATATGGTACAATGCATTTACCGAAACCATAACCAATGCATTGGATCTTCTTCTTTTTCTTTAAAAACAAATGTCCTTTGGTTCTTTCTTATCCCTTTTTCACATTGTTATACATATCCATCAACAGCTTATTAGTAAGTATTATGAGATAGAGAAACAGTCCATCAACACGTTGAACATTATGAAACAGTCCATTAACTTATTTATTGGTAAGATATAGAAACAGTCCATCAACATATAGACCATCATAGCCAGGATCAATTTCAATTTTTTTTGATTTTTCGATGAAGAACAGAGGGATGGAAAAAATTGCTGAAAACCGAACGATTTTGCAATATCTTCCATATGTCACAAGATGGGATTATTTAGCTACTATGTTCACGGAAGCAGTAACCGTGAATGCGCCAGAAAAGTTGGCGAATATTCAAGTACCTAGAAGAGCTAGTTATATCAGAGTGATTATGCTTGAATTAAGCCGAATAGCTTCCCATTTATTATGGTTGGGTCCCTTTATGGCAGATGTTGGTGCCCCTTCTTTTACACATTTCGAGAAAGAGAAATGATTCATGATTTATTTGAAGCTGCCACGGGTATGCGAATGATGCACAATTATTTTCGCATCGGAGGGGTAGCCGCAGATTTACCCTACGGGTGGGTAGACAAATGCTTAGAATTTTGTCACTATTGCCTACCAAAAATTAACGAATACGAACGACTCATTACGAATAACCCAATCTTTCTTAGACGGGTCGAAGGAATCGGTTTCATCGCAAGAGAAGAGGCTATCAATTGGGGATTATCAGGTCCAATGCTACGAGGTTCGGGAATTCAATGGGATCTAAGAAAAGTGGATCATTACGAATGCTACGACGAATCGGACTGGAAAATCCAATTTCAAACAGAAGGAGATTCTTTGGCTCGTTACCGAGTACGGATCGGAGAAATGAAGGAATCTATAAAAATTATTGATTAGTGAGGAATACCATAAAAATCTATTTGCTAATAAATTCAACTGAGTATAAATTCAGAGTATGAATACAATGGATACCTAAATATGGATTGAGTAACAAAAATGAAAATATCAAGAATTCTTTATCGACACGATGCACACTGATACAGAAAAAATATTTGCTTATATTTCTTTGTTCATGCTTTTCTTCACTACTTTGTCTGAATGGGTCTATTCAATTGGCAAATCTAAAAAGCTTGAAAGAAATTTCAGTCATAAGAGCATGGTAATCGCTTTTGCGTGCACAACTGCCCTTATGATTACTCGTTGGATAGATTCTAAACACCTGCCACTAAGTAACTTATATGAATCACTTATCTTCATTTCATGGAGTTCTTCCTTAATTTATTTCATTCTTGCTCTTAAAGATCGGGATGGTTGGTCAAGCACAGTTACAGCATCGGGTGCCACATTGATCCATGGATTTGCAACTTCAGGTCTTCCCGGGGGGATGGAACGACAGACACGGTTGATACCCGCCTTGCAGTCGCACTGGTTAGTAATGCATGTGAGTATGATGTCATTGAATTACGCAACCCTGTTACGTGGATCTTTGCTAGCAGTGTCTCTATCAATTATTTATTCCAGTTCCAAAAAAGAATGTTCCGTACTTGCTTTCAACCGCAATACTATTCATTTGATATCCACTTGGTGTATAGCCCAGGATTTTTTCAAACCAATAGGAACAAAAAATGATGCTGTAAAAGAATCTTTTTTTCAATTATTTCTAAACCTAGGTAAGTACCAGTTGGTTAATCGGATGGACCAATGGATCTACCAAATGATTAGTTTAGGATTTTCTCTTTTAACTATTGGTATTCTGTCCGGGGCAGTGTGGGCTAACGAGGCATGGGGATCTTATTGGAGCTGGGATCCTAAAGAGACTTGGGCACTGGTGACTCGGTTAATATATGCTACTTATATTCATGCTAGAATGACTAATGGTTGGAGAGGGCAAGTACCCGCTGCAATAGCATCCATAGGATTTCTCTTGGTTTGGATCCGTTTCTTAGGGGTTAATCTATTGGGAATTGGTTTGCATAATTACGGCTGGTTAGTTTAGAAACAGTGAAAAAGGTTGAATTAATCAGATTATTGAATTAATCAAATAATTTGATTAATTCAATAATCTGATCTGGTTACAAAAGAGTTTTGTGTGAAAATTGAATGCGAGCAGTAAACAGGTGAGGATGCTACGTGGCAGTAACAATGAGATGGGCACTGGCAAAAGCATAGTATGCTAAAAAGAATATATAGGAAATCTTATGGGGAATCCTAAGTTAAGTGGATTCCCCATCAAAGTTTTCCATATATAAACATTTTTTAACAAAATTTTTATCCTCTATTTTATTGATTAAATAGTAATAGATAAAAAAAAATGAAAATGATACAACACCTTTCATCGCGAAATTATCGATCAAGGAAAAACAGTGACTACTTGGCTGTTCCACACGGGTAGAATCATGTTGGGGTACAAACCGATACCCAGAATCGGTAATAAAAAACAAATCAAAATGAAAATTTCTCTTGGTCCAATATCATTTAGGGACAAGTCTAAGTAATTAACTTTATTATAGCCAAAATATATTTTACGCAACATTGATGATAAATAAATAGGGGTTAATACTATACTGGTTGCTTCCATTGCAGTCACCAGTATTTTGAAAAAGGGGGAATAAGTTGTCTTGGTAACTATTCCTAGAAAAACTAATAACTCGGATACAAAACCGCTCATTCCCGGTAAGGCAAAGGATGCCATTGAAAAGGCACTAGACATGGCGAATAATTTAGGCATTGAAATGGCTATTCCACCGAGTTGGTCAAGGGAAAGGGTCCGCGTTCGGTCATAACAAGCTCCTGCGGAAAAAAATAGAGCTGCGCCTATCAATCCATGGGAAAGCATTTGTAAGAGGGCCCCGTCAAGACCTGTATCTGTCGAAGAACCTATTCCAATGACTACGAATCCCATATGGGAAATGGATGAATAAGCAATTCTTTTTTTTAGATTATATTGGTTTGAACAAATTAAAGAAGCATAAACAATTTGGATTGATCCTATCAATACCAACCACCACGAAATTCTCGAATGAGCCTGAGATAGAATTTGCATATTGACTCGAATTGATCCATACCCACCCATTTTTAGGAGCACTCCAGCTAACAACATACACGTACTGTAATGGGCTTCTCCGTGAGTATCCGGTAACCAGGTGTGAAAAGGAAAGATTGGTAATTTTACTGCTACAGTTACTAGGAATCCTGTGTACAAAAGTAATTCCAATGAAACGGGGTATGGCTTCACAATCAAGTCTTGAATGTTGAAGGACGGTGTTCCACTCCCATAAAAACTCATAACTATAGCTCCAACTAAGAGAAAGACGGAACCTAAGCTGTGTATAAAACGAATTTTGTAGCCGAATAGAGACGTCTCTTTCCGCCCCATATAGAGAGAAGTAAATAAATTGGGATCAATTCTAATTCCCACATAAAGAAGAAGAGAAGAATGTCTCGAGATGCAAATAGTCCTATTTGACCACTATACATAACTAGCATTGAAAAATAAAACAAATGTGTATTTTTAGTGACTGGCCAAAGTAGCCGACGACACTGCTGCAGTAGTAACAAGACCCGTAAGTAGAATCAGACTCATGGAAAGCCCATCTATGCCTAGCCTCCAATGGAATTGAATAGAGTCAATCCAACTAAAATTTTCAAGTAATTGAATGGATTGGTCGTGAATATGGAAATGGCAATAAAATATATAAGTGATTAATGCAAATTCTAATGTACAAATGCCTAAGGTGTACCACCGGACCATTCTACTGCCTTCACTCTGAAGAAATAATGGAATCAAGAAACCCGCAAAAATTGGGAAGAGAACGATTATCGTTAGCCGAGGTACGTTACTCATCATGGGTGATAATTTAATTGTCTTGAAAGTTTTTTGGTAAGTTCAGATCAGCATTCTGACTCATATCATTCCGATTCATATCAAGATCTTTTATAAAGATTCGAGTATGAATCGGTAATGGTATAAGAAAAAGAAAAAAGTAGTATTTGACTAATAATCTTTGATACAACTAATTAATAAGCTAAACCCGTGCTGCGAGTCGTTTCAGCTCCAAGATAAACACGTACACTTAGGAAATCTGTTGGACAAGCGGATTCGCATCTCTTACAACCTACGCAGTCTTCTGTTCTGGGAGCAGAAGCTATCTGATTGGCTTTGCATCCATCCCAGGGTATCATTTCCAGTGCATCTGTCGGACAGGCTCTAACACATTGTGTACAACCAATACAAGTGTCATATATTTTTACTGAATGTGCCATTGAATCCCAAAAGATGCCTTAAAATAAGTTCTATTATAATGGCCTAAATCCACATAAAAGCATAAAAGTATGGAAACACTTTGTAAGACAGTGGAAAATGGATTTGCATATATGGTTTTGGATAAGATTATAAAAGGTATGCCGAAAGAAACGGATCTTTTCGTTCCGAGGCTACGGATTTGTTCATTTATTAGTTTCGGGTTCGGTGAAAGAAGCTATTTGGATTGAATGCATCCGTAAGCTGGAACCTTTTGGGCCAATCACTTCATAATTCGCTAATTAGCTGAATTGTGGAACGGCATTTTGAAAGAGGAACTGCACGCTTCTGCCTTCCTGCTAGAAAGAGCAATGCAGGTTCTGCCTCCTCGCTTGCTTGCTGCGCTTGCTTTTACCGCTACAGCCCTTCCTTGCTTCAACGTTTTCCATATAGCTTGTAGCCTTTATTTCAAGCAATTTACTAATTGTTTGTATTTTCCGTATAGCTTGTAGCCGTTGCTTTAAGCAATTTCCTAATTTTTGTATTGCGTTATTTCAAGCAATTTTGCATTGTATGGCTTGTAGCCGTTATTTCAAGCAATTTCCCAATATAGAAAAGTAGTAAAATTTCTCATTAAGATGAACATTGGGGCTATGTATTGCCGGGGCTAACCAGACCTATGAGGCTGTACGGGTCTATTTCTAATAATCGTTTAGTTCTGGCCTTTTCCTATTAACTCAAAAAAACTAAATGTAACTGAAAAGCTAATAAAAGGACTAACTAAACCGTTTCTTATTCTCATTAAGATGAACATTGGGGCTAATGAAAGGACTAACCAAACATACGAGGCTAGCTGACGGGATTAACCTGAAACTCTTAATCTTAACGTTGCTAATTCAACTTTTGGCTTTGCAAGTCCAACTTTTAGTGTTGCTAATCCAACTTTTGGCTTTGCAAGTCCAACTTTTAGTGCTGCAAACCATACTTAACAAAAACTAGGAAATAACGACTTAAGGCTGAAACGCTTTATGTAACTGAAAAGCTAATAAAGGGACTAACCAGACCGTTTCTTATTCTCATTTCAGGGTATGGGCTAAACAAACCTATGAGGCTGTACTGGTCCATT
The DNA here is from genome assembly GCF_053477565.2 of Lygodium microphyllum. Lineage (NCBI taxonomy): Eukaryota > Viridiplantae > Streptophyta > Polypodiopsida > Schizaeales > Lygodiaceae > Lygodium > Lygodium microphyllum. Next base: position 1,359,564 of record NW_028229525.1, read on the forward strand.
TCTAATAATCGTTTAGTTCTGGCCTTTTTAATAAGAAAACTTATTCTTTATAGGGTGTGAAGGCAGGTGCATTCCTTATTAATCCGGGTGTGTTTGTGGATTGAACAAAACTTAAGCAATGGAAGATAAAAGGTGAGTGCCAGAGAGAAGCGTTAGCTTTAGATAAGTACGATTGCTGTAGCCCTTAAAGAAAGTGTTTTCTTGCAAACCAAACCTTTCGCCTCGCGTTTCCCAAGCAACTACCAAATTATGTGACCTGTGGTATTGCCAGCATGGGGATGTTTAACCAGATTAATTAATGGAGATTGAGACAGATGCAGCATAATCTTTTAAATAGAAGAATCAGTTCACCGATAGAGGGTTTGACAAAGACCTCTCAGTCAAGTGTAACAAAAAATCTAGAATTAAGCCGGTAATTTCTTTTAATATATCTATTGATTCATCACCATTTCAATAAACTCAATACGTATTAATCCTCTATTTCGATAAATTACTAGAGCAATAGATAATCCAATGGCAGCTTCGGCGGCTGCTACAGCTATTATGAATAGGGAAAAGATTTCTCCCTCTAATCGTGGACTTTCAAAAGAGTTGGAAAATGCTGTAAAATTCATATTAACCGCATTGAAAATCAACTCAATACACATGAGTGCTCGCACCATATTTCGACTCGTGATTAATCCGAAGAAACCAACACGGAATGGATAGGCGCCTAACATTAATTCGTGCTCTAGCGTGATGTATCAAAAAAACTTGATCATTCAAGTATTAGTAGAATTTTGAACCAATTATCATTGATCGACACGATGAGGATTTATGCTGGGAGGAAGGTGGAGGCGTAACAACTCCTTTGTCCATTACGTCCGTTCGTTCCTCACGGGCCACGGTGATAGCTCCTATTGAAGCAACTAAAAGAATTATAGAAAGAAGTTCAAAAGAAACCAAGAATTTTGTTAATAATTCATAGCCGATCTGTTTAATATCACTTTTTTTAACCAACTCTTCAATAATTTTTGATTGATCAATTGAAAAGTAATCGTAAGACCATTCTGTGTTTTAGGGTTGGTGATACAAAAAGAGTTGCGCAAGCCGCCGGGTAATACCAGACTCTTTGGTTGGATAGGAGTTGGATCCTACTGTTCTACCAGTAAGCATTACAGCAAATACAATCAAAACATTTATAGCTCCTACATAAATGAGCAATTGTGCGGCGGCTACAAAATCAGCGTTTGGTATAAGGTGGAATAGGGATATGCAAGTAAGAACCAATCCCGACATGAAAGCAGAATGAATTACATTAGCGAATGATACTACCTGATGGAATACCTAATTCTATTAGGATGAACATTTCTAATAGGGGCTAACCAAACCTATGAGGCTGGTATTGAAAGACAATGCAAGTGATGGTGTGTTTAGTCCCTGTGTCTTCAAAGATGTCATGGTGGCCAAATGCAGTAACGTGGAGAAAGTGATTGATAAAAGCTATATGGAACCTTTCAAAAGCACTAGTAAACGCTTGGTTGAGAAGTACGTGAATGACTTAGAAGGTTACGGTTTATTGGATTCTATGAAGCTTTTGGAATTATATGCTTTTGATGGGTCTATTTCTTTAGTTTTACAATTCAGTACAGATCTTCTGAGCAAGTTGGAAGATTATATCCATGGAAAAACTGTTGTTTCATGCCGTTTGTGAGTATCTTGAGAAGCACTCCTCACAGTTTACTCTTCCAGCATTCCTTCTTCTTCTCCGCCCATGCGTTGCAGGTCAGCAATTAAAGCAAGTGTTGATCAGCAAGGTAATTGAGCACGCAGATGCAGCTTGTGAGGGAGGGCCTAGTCTTGAATACCCCGAAAGCCATGCAACTTTCTTGTATGATAGCCTCGCTCATGAGTTTTTATCTCAAACAATAGAAATCAATGTCATATTGATGCATTAATCCAGTAGTTTATGGTTCACACCATCTATGTTCTAAAACTATATGCGCACAGCCTAGCAAAGCAATATGAAGGTCGGTGCAAGACCCTATGATTTCGATCATGTTGTTTTGAACTTATTAGTACAAATATGTGCAACCCCGTGGACCCTGCACTGCTTAGCAAGCTATCGTATGATTTTGTATCTCTTTTTTTAATCTTACCACTTTCCATTAATCTCTCATATCTTCAACTCACTTATCACAGTCCGTTTATTTCTTCTCAACCTCTTATCAATTAGCCCCTTTTCACATGCATTTAAATCTTTCCCAAAATTTCTCTTCAATTTCTATAAGTTGTAAGGAAAATTTTCTTAGAGATTTACAATCAAAGATTGAACCCAATGCTCCAGCTCTAATCTTTGGTAGCCCTAACCGGATCAATTTACCCATTTCACGCAATTTGGTTGGTTACGTGTCTTTTATAGCACCTTTTATGTTATGCCATATAGAAAGGGATTGTCTAGAATCGGTTGGATCCTTAAACTATGAAAACGACTTTCACATGATGGCGTAGGATAAGGCGAATCCTCTATCTAAGAAGAACGGGATGTGGTTCTTAGAGAATGTTTTCATCTCGGTGTTTTCTTTTTATACTCTAGTGTTTCCAGAGCTTTTTAGTGGTTGCATAGAATGGTCAAAGCCTTACAGACGACGAAATTGCTAAAAAGAAATATTTCTCACACGTGTTCTTTAGGAGAGATGGGTTTCTCACGAGTGCTTAAAGGATAGGCTATTGATATTTTCTTTCCCTTGGAATGGAATTCTTTTTACTTCCATAGCTCTTTCCCTCTAACTCCATCCTGTCACATCGTCGCCGTTGCTGCACCTTTTGTAATGTTACGTGGGTAGGAAAGCATAGAAATAAAATAACCGACGATATGCCTAGATAAACCAGTGGATATAGAGAGCGGATACGAAATAAAAGAAGATACGACGTCTGCAAGTCGGAAACGATCATTTCGTATCAAACAGTATAATCTCAGACTAGGCTATGAAAGCTAGAGAAGCGTGCTTGGTCCAAATCCAAGCACCCGGCCAAGACACTATATAAACAAAAAAGGTTCTCTGCCACATTGCTTAAGGGGTACGAGAGGATTGGTTTTTAAAAAACTACTTTTCTTTTATTTATTAGAACGGCATAAAAAACAAATAGTTGCTTTAACGCCTGCACTGAATATGGGCCTGTCCTATGACGTTCTAAACCCAGTTCACGTACCTTTAAAAGACAAACAGTCGACGTCAAAATACCAAACTTTCCTGTCGATGTGCATTGGGCTAGCTTTGAATTTCCTCATTTCACAAAGGTTTACTTTCTTGTTTCCACATTAAATCAACTACCAAATATCCCTAATGCTTAATGGCACAGGTAAAAAACAAACAAAAAAGCCCCTGGACCTGAAATCGTTGGTTTCGCATCGAATAGACATATAGATTAATAAGTAAGTAAACCAAAGTAATTAAGGCTTTTGAGGGCCAAAACTAAGAATAGACAGCGATGTGTCTTGCGTGTGCATCGAAGAGGACTTGAACCTCTAACCACCTGGTTCGAAGCCAGGCACTCTATCCAATTGAGCCATCAATGCTAAAAAAATGTAACTTGACATGGCTTTTTCCATAGGAACATTCATAAAAAATCCAGTGTATTTAACCATATCTTCTTTTTTAATGACGGTATCATTATTGAACATAATAATTCCTATCTTCTCATTCTCAGAATTTGAAGCCATTCCTTTGGAAAGTAACCTCATAAAGTTCACTATGTGATTGATATAGAGGAAAGGGATGAAATTTTTCTCGCCATGTTAGTTCGTATTTATTTGAAAGAAAGTAAGTTTTAACGGAATAAACTAAGTAAATGGAGCGCTAAAGCCAAATATGTATCCATAGCTATGCAGAGACGGAGAAAAATAGATAGGTATAATTGAAAGATGAAAAACTACGCAAACGAGTTAACATTTATATAGTTTTAAATCATAGAATCAAATTTCAAAATGAGCCCAATGCAACTACTTTTTGCTTCGTTTTATGGGATTTTGTTATTTGATTTAATTGGCAAAAATGGATAAGAAACGAATAGACGAGTAAGGTATTAATTGCAATTCTTTTAATTTGAGTCAACTTAAACCATTTTATTTCCTTGCGCTTTATTGCTTTGTTTGGCAATGTTTATTTCTTTGCTTTGCTTGAGCTAAGTTTTTTATGACCTGCTGGGCGATTTAAACTTTCTGACGTTAATGGATAAAAGCAAATAATTCTACAATGATATTTAGATATGAAATTGAAGGTCAGCCTCCATTATATGACATTAAAATTACATCGTAAATTCTGATAGTAATAGTATTTTTTTCTTCCGAAAATCCCTGACCAATTTTTTGTCTTTTCACTCCCTAAAAGAAACAAAGGAAAAAATGATTTGCCATTATGTTTTTTTTGAATCTTTTGTTTTCTTTATCGCGGTTAAACGAAGGGATGAGCTCATGTTTGCCCTTTTTCACAAAAGGGCGGTCTGGATTGGAGATTATCATGGCATAATAATCTCCATTAGACGGTACCATCTGCCTAAAGCATTTAATGTTTTAATGCTTCTGAGTATAGCAGGACTTGAACCTGCGACCATTAGATTAAAAGTCCAATGCTCTACCAACTGAGCTATATACCCAAATATTATTCTATTATTATTAATATTAATTAGAAGAGAGATTTCTATGTGGTAATTAAACGAAAAAAAACAACTCTGATGCGAGTTTTTCTTTGATTTTTCCTTTCTTTGGGATGTTCGGCAATGAAATTACGATTTTCACAGAAATTACTTAACGAAAGAAAGCTTAAGACAACAATTAGACAACATAACTTATGAATACTGGAAATGTTTAACCCGAAACTCTTAATTCTATTTGTAGCGTTACTAATCCAATTCTTGCCATTGCAAGCCTTACAAGAAATGGGAAATAATGAATGCAAGCTATACAAGAATTGCTTGAAATAAAGGCTACAAGCTGTACGGAAAATACAAAAATTAGGAAATTGCCATTACAAAGTAACGGCACGGAAGAGCTATTGTGGATTTGTAGAAAACATTTTTATCCTTAAGGATTGCTCGTAATGCGCTTGGATCCATTACCTGTAAAGATGGCCATTTATTGTTAATGAATACTGATTCTTTATATAACGACATGATAAAGAGAGTGGCGGGAAAGACTAATTCAAGTTGTATCAATTCCAAATGGATCGGTGGTTTCTCAACCAATTGGACACATATGAGACGTGAAGAACGCCCGCATTCCAGTCCACGTTTCTTAAAGATGTAGAAATGCTTTGAAGGATTGATAACACGCGAAATCCCAGATAGTTTAGTTGTACTGAATGTACGTAAAGATTTTATAGCTATATCCGAAGCCAATCGATCGTGAATCTCTATTGTATCTCTGATAGATTCCATCTCTCCGGAGGAATTGCATAAATTAGTTACTTATCCTATTTCCGTAAATAGTGATTCCGTATGGTTTACAAATCCATTCCGTTAATCGATTACGAAAACAATCATTCATTCGAAAAAAGCCCAAAGACCAGCTAGAAAGGCTCGAAAACCCACCGATAAAGCCATTCAGATTCGCATAAAAGCCAATAGGCCTTAAACAATCAAATATTAATAGCCTGTCCATGTTGTTTTTAATTGAAATCGCTAAAGTTGCTATCAAATTGCATAGTATTACTGCTTTTTAAGAGACAAGGATAATCCAGGCTTCACTAGACCCAAAGGTTTTGATGAAATGCTTTTGCTGCACGAGTACCGCCTGGAATGATATCGGATACGTTATGTCATTTTCTTGAGAGCATTAAGATCAAGAAATTTATGCGATTTGATCGCTAGACTTAATTGCAAAAAAAAAACATTTATTTGACATTATAGGATTAATGGAATCATGACTGATTATTTAACTAAGACCTTATTGGAATTTGCTTTTGTATCAGTTTTATTTTTTCGAATGGAAGTTTCTATGTCATGTGGGAACTCTCCGATTGTATCTTTGCAGCTAATATTTTCTATTGTATGGCTACGTCAATTCAGACGATTGGCCCATGAAACGAAGCCGGGGAAAGGGTTTTTTTGACATAAGTTCTAATAGAAAAGCCGGGAAGGCGTCAATTAACAGATATTGGCTACCTGCTGATGTGGTGAATGGAGAAAGCGTTAATTGGCTTGATCTGACATAACAAACATTTGCATTTTGCTGCCTGCTCTATACCTCTAAGCCAACTGTCTTAGGGGATGTAAAGTGCAGGAATATACGAAATTTCATTAAGGACATAGCTGGGATAATGGCAAATAGAAAGTTTCAAATTAAACGCTAATATGATATAAGTTTGCCTTTTGTTCCTTATTTTAGGCCACTTATCTGCGATAGTTTTGTTTGAGCCAGTTTATGGGCATTTTAATGCTGATTGAGAATTCTGTCGGCAGATAATTTATTTGTAGCCATTGATTACGCGTGGGAAAATAGCTCAGTTGGTTAGAGTGCTGGTTTGTCATATCAGAAGCCGCGGGTTCGATTCCCGTTTTTCTCGAATCAATAGGGCATGGGCGGTCTAGTCTTCCGCATGAAATTTGCTGCAGCAGGTTGCGGGTCCATCGGTAACCAAACGGAACCAAGCCGTACGACTTGTAAGTATCCTTTGCTGGTGTGTGATCTGAATCGCTCCTCCGTTCACCCCCAAGGAAGTGTAATATAGGTAGTACCAATAGATCCACTTTGCACATTCCATTCTATCAGGTTTTTCCACCATAAAGTTTATGATAGTTGCATCCTTATCCCCAAGTCCAGAATACCAGTTGTCCAGGGGTCTAACAACCAGTTCCATCACTGTTCCCCCGGAAACACACCGAACCGCTTAGCATACCTATCGCTATGCTCAGGCTCGGAAGTAATTCTGTTTCAGATGCAGAGCGGATGGGTGGGATCCTTTTATCTTTGATCTAGTATTTTTTCCGCTTTCTTCACCTGCGCCAACATTTTTAGATCTAATCATTAACCATGTACGTTAATAAGTTTCAGTCAATAGAACTATGTTCATACATCCTAATGTGCCAGTTATTTCATTTGCGGGGAACCAGAAAATCCTGGAAACAACGAGAATAGCCATCACGCTTTTGCCATATCATGGTGCGGCTTCGGACGGAAGTAAAGGCAAACAGTCGGGCGCCAATAGTGCTGCAATGGATAGGATGATCTTTGCAACTTTGGGAGGCGATAAAGTAAGGTAAATAAGTGGAAACGAGAGTACGGATAGATTGTAATGCTCCCGGATACACGTTGGAAAAACCAGTAAAGCTGGCCTTATTTGCAAATACACATTGTAAAAACCTGGCCTTATTATTGTTTATTTGCCGGCATTATTCCTGCTTATTTTAGGCCTTATTTTCCGATTGTCGGATACACTAAGGAAAAACCGTTAGTTTTTGCAGAACCGTGAGGATTCAAGTCCCTCTATCCTCAGTGAATAGTATAGGGGCAAAAGTCACAAAATTTCTGGTTTGTAAGAGTTCGTTAGGAAAGAGTATCTGTTCCGGACAAGGAAAAGAAAAGTGGATCTCAATAAGCAACCTTTTTCTATTCAAAAGCTTGCTTATTGAGAAAAAGTCATATGTCGAAGTCATAGATACGGATAGTTGCTATGTTTTTGCTTGGCCGGGATAACAACATAACAAGGAAACTTGATTTTTGGCCACCGTAACCTAAAAGTGATATTGATTAGCTTATGATCCTGTTAGCAGACAATGCTTGATGAATAGCAAAAATAACAAAATATTTTACAAGCACCTTTTTTTTACAAACCATCATAAATATCACAAACATCGCTTGGAATAAAAGACCAAACAAGAATAAGGGAAAGCAAAATGGACTTCGCCTCATTATTCCCCGGTGTGATCCGTTGGTCTTGTAAAATAGCCAGCGCTATTATATTAGTAATGTAAACTCCAATCAAAGGCAAAAAGAAATCGTCAAGACCTCCTGCCAATAGCTGAAATATTCAGCTGACTTTCAAGCCTTAGCAAAGGAATGGCTGCCCTTAGAGCTGTAGAAGCAGAAGGCTTGAAGCGCAAGATGAAAAATGAATGAGTGTAAGCTTCGTGGCCTGACAATTAACAGTGCTGATTATACTTAAGGACTCGTCATCATAGCAGCGGGAGAGAGCAGGGCAACGACAGATTGGGGATCGCCATTGAGCCTTTTTGAACGTCCGAAAAGGGTAAGTTATTGATAGCTTTGTCTAAGATAGGCCATCTACGCTCGCCGCGCTCCCCACGGAGTATGGCTCGCGTCCAGACTTTCGGTTGGGAAACGGAGTAACTTTCAAAAGCTCCCCCAAAGGAGGGCCGGCCAAGCCGTATGTTTTTGAAAATGGGATTTTTCCTTAAGCTTTAAAGCCGACGCGGAAACCCATTAATTTTTAATAATGTAGTAGATAATGATAAATCGTATATAATAAATGTAATGTGTGTTAGAGCATGTATCATTTCGATTACGTATTGAATTGACCTTTCTACATAACTTAAGACAAGCCTAACCTTGTGTCATGATTAAATAGGAAAGGGCTCGATACAATGGGAAGAGCCGTATGAGGCCATCAGTTTCATGTACGGTTCGGAAGCCAGGCTTATGTAATAATGCTGAAGCCTAGGATAACTGCATAGTTTCAGTTCTATTTCGTTGCGCGAAGGCGCCCTATGATATTCGGTGAACCCGTTAAAATACGAAAACATAAGTTATGATGGAAGCAGGAATCTAATTAAACTATTACACTTGCGTAATATGGTTTTGGCGAATGCAGGACTCAAAAGCCCCAAAGTGGAAGAGCCAAAAATTATTTTGTCAAAGCCACATAAACCCAATATTATTTTGCTAAAACCATTAGACAGGAAAATGGTTTGGATTGAATTGACCAAGATTTGGCGTGATCGTGAAAAGGTCAAGGGGTTGATTCTCAATCTGATGAAGGGCGGATATACTGTAGCTATCGCGGGGTTCATAGTTTTTTTTTCTAGGAGTCTTTTTTGCAAAAGTAAAAATAGCAAAGTACAAAGGAATAAAAGATTCCCTAGAAATCTAAAAGTCAAATCCCATATGAATAGGAACAGAAATGCAATATTAAACAAAAAAAATGACACATTTCGCAGGAATAGAACATTCAGAATTCTAAATATGAACCCAATAAAACGTAACATTGTAATAAGAGAGATTCATAACGTATCAATCAATTCCGTTCAAGTGCGTCAGGGCAGTAAAGTTTTTTGAAATCCTGGACTGGGCAGTGCCGGCGAGAAGTGTGCTTTGGTCTAAATCCAAGCAACCCGGGAGAGTGGCTGAGTGGTTAAAAGCGACAGACTGTAAATCTGTTGGAAACCCTTCTTCGCAGGTTCAAATCCTGCCTCTCCTAATAAAGTATTTGAACCTTTTCTTTATTCTTAAATAGCTTTCTTGCATTTAATGGGTGTTGGGACAGACCCAAGCACTAGATAAGATTTGAATGCTTAAATAGCATTTTTCGAAAGGAGTTTAAGCGAGTTCGTCGCAAACCATTTATTCCCAATCAAGGGCGCCTTTCCTCCATTCGATGAGAAAACCAATAGTCAAAATCCAAACAAATAGCATCATAGACCAAAATCCATACTAACCTATCTTTTCTAAAAAAACTGCCCAAGGAAATAAAAAAGTTACTTCTAAATCGAAAATAATAAATAGAAAAAGGACCAAATAAAATCATATATCAAATCGACTTCTAGCATCACTAAAGAGATCGAACCCACGCTCGTAAGCTGACAATTTTTCTGGATCTGCCGTTTTTTTACCTGTAAATGTAAAAGAAACCATGATTAGGATAAAAGAAAGTAGCAAACTGAAGATAAAACAAATTGCAATAGGTGCAAACTCATCCATCGTTAAATACTTAAACAGAAAAGGATAAAAATCCACCACAGACGGCTCTAACGTACTACAAATGCTAGGCCATATATAGATTAGCTGCTGTATGCAAGCATCAGACGTTTGTTGGGTATCTCTTAATAAAGGCAGTAGCTGTTTGACTGTCTGCGGATAATAATTATCCCCCATTTCATGGTATTTACGAATGCATAAATTGGCTTTCCTTACAAATCCAGTAAAAGGTTCACCATAAGGGGAACCCTTGGATAAATAATCTCTTAGATTAGGTAATATTACCTGATGTAATTCATTTAAGGGTCTCGCCAAAGCTTCCCTTCCCGTGCTGTTATCGTTTTCAGTAAGGTATATAATATGATTAAGATGAGCGTCGAAAGAGTTCTTCAATGTCTGATATTCTCTCAAATTTCTAAGCAATGGATCCATATTTTCAATTTTTCTTTAAAATACTTAGGTATAGCAAAGACTTACTTAAGCTCTGCGGTCTGTTTCTGATGTTTATGGATATTCTTTGAATAATTTAAGAAATACAACAAATAATTTATATCAAATAGAAGAAAGAATTGATAATAATTTCTTAAAATTTATTAAGGATATCTGATCGTGTATCAAGAGGTAAATCTATTGAAAATATAGATGTTCCAGAAATGGTTAATAATGTAATCAAGAAAGACCATTTTTATTTGAGTCTATAGAAACAAATACAGTATCTACTCAAACTGAAAATATTCAATTAGATAATATTAATTGAATATATCCTTATTCAAAGCCAGTTCTCGTAACCTTTATTCAAAGCCAGTTCTTGTATCCTTATTTAAAGCCAGTTCTCGTAACCTTTATTCAAAGCCAGTTTTGACCAAAATATTCACCTTATCTTACAAAATTGATGTCAAATGACCTTTTTATTAAAAAAAAGAAATATGGCCAGATGGGTTTAGAGCGAATTTTTTTTTTACAACAAAGATTGCTATGGCGCAACCCGTTTGGATTGGCCGAATAGGTTCTTATTAATCGATTGTTATTATACAAGAATTCTTGTATCGCTCATGCAGATCTTCCATCTACCGGAAACCAAAGGATTCATTGCTTTTCCTTTTTTGTCGAACTTGTATAAACACAACCCTATTTGCACCTATCAGTTACGAACTTGCTATTGTTATGAAAGACAACCCCTAGGCTCAGTCACAGCAACGAGTACCGAACCGTCGTTCCCACGGCTACAGTACCAGGAGTTGCTGCTGAGCCAGCCCGTTCAAAACAGTACTTCTGTCTAGCAGAAACTATTAGCGACATCCCTAGAACAGTATTCGTATCGTGAACCAATGGCCACTTTTCCGGTCGAAGGAAATGCCTAATAAATAGTCAAATACTGCACTCTTTAGCTACTGTACTCCGGAAACAAAGTAAGGGAAAGCCCCGTACGTCAAGAGCTGCACTGCTATGAATCAAAGACTGTCTGCTCGCCGTTTCCGGCCAGTATTGCGGGTTCAATGGCTTTATACGAATTAGCTGTTTTTGACCCATCCGATCCCCAGAAATGGAAATTGTTAATACTGGCACTGTACCTTAAGTGGGAGATGGAATAGCCCGCATTCATGGTTCGAACAAAGTAATGGCTGGAGAATTGGTAGAATCTGAAGATGGTACAGTAGGCATCGCTTTGAATTTAGAATCTGATAATGTTGGCTAAGTACTGATGGGCGATGGTTCGACCATACAGGAAGGGGGTTCCGTAAAAGCAACGGGAAAAATTGCGCAAATACCAGTTAGTAATTCTTTCTTAGGCCTTTAAGCCAGTAAATGCTTTGGCCCAACCGATCGATGGAAAGGGTCAAATCCCAGCTTCTGAGTCTAGATCAATTGAGTCTCCCGCACCATATGGGAATTATTTCAAGACGTTCCGGTGGCGGAAAACGACCCGAATCTGCAGGAATTCGGGAAGGTTGAAGCAATGGCCAAACCTCCTTGAGGCTACAGCAATAACGTCATAAGCAATGACACTTAACTAAAGCACTTTATCCTCGCTTTCCACCTTTTATCTAGGGTTAGGAGGATCACGCGCCATAATGCCGGATCTCCATCTTTCTTTGTTGGTTGCTCTCCAGTCGCAGAATTATGAATAGTTTCACTAAAAATAAGTTTATTGGCTTGAAAAAAAAAATGAACCAATCCTTTAGCCTGGCAACCTGTACTATTTTTGCTGCCTCCAGCAACCTGTTGCAACTAACTTCATATTCAGGATGAAACAAGACAATTATGCCAGATAGTAAGGAATTACAAGTTTTCTGCACTAGAAAAAGCTAATAAATGGACTCGACCCATTATATATTTTTCCAGTAGTCATTTTAGGGACGTTTGCATGTACTGTGGGTCTTGCGGTTCCGGAACCATCAATGATTGGTGAACCAGCAAATCCTTTTGCGACTCCATTGGAAATATTACCCGAATGGTACTTTTTCCCTGTCTTTCAAATACTTCGTACAGTTCCCAATAAATTATTGGGGGTCCTCTTAATGGCGTCCGTACCGGCGGGCTCGTTGACCGTTCCTTTCATAGAAAATGTAAATAGGTTCCAAAATCCGTTTCGACGCCCTAAAATCTTAACCACGAAGGCACCCGCTTGCCCAAAATAAAATGAATTAGCCGGATTGCTGCTTTATGACACTTGCTAGACCTATAAAAAATGTTATGATCTCCAGACCTATAAAAAATATTATGATCGCAGAAAACAAACATAATCAATGCGATATAGCCAGTCTTTGCTATGGCATGCGATAAGCCATATTCGCGATCAGCTGCATTGTCTGGCCTGGCAAAGCAATATGCAGCGATGGCAAGCGATTGGCGCGTAGGCCTTTTAGATAGAAAGTAACGAAAACATGCAGAGACAGGAATCAGCCAAAGAGTGCGGGAGATTGATTGCAATACTTATCAGTCAAATAGTTAGAAAGTTGGCCTGCTATGATTTAACGGTGCTAACCAAGTGGAAGAGCCGTCACTCTTAGGATAAGAGTGACTCTGTGGGATAACAAGCTGATCAAAACATCTTAGGGAAGGTTTAGCACCTCGATGCTGAAAGCCATAATCAATGCGCTAATGCCTTTTAGTTAGCGTGCTATGATAATATATATTTATTAATCTGGTTGTTTTTTTTTACCATTATCTTTGTCCCTGCAATCATGATCATTAACCGGATTATGCGGTTTCTTTTGTTTGCATTTCTTATAGCTATTATTTGAATTAGTATCTTGGAGTGAATTGCAAGTTTGTTGCTTAAATTGGCTTTTATCTAAAGCTTTTATTTTTTCAGCAAATATTCTTTGGTGGTTAAAGTATTTTGTAAAGTTAAGAAAGATCCGTAACCATATTTCTTTTTCAATAATGCAAATGCAAAAACGGGCTCAATAAGAATCTGTTTTTCTGGAGTTCCAAAGGCTAGCATGACATCGTTATGTACGTAAAGACCTAGAGTGTGGAAACCTAGAAATAAGCTAGCCCAACTTAAATGGGATATTATTGCTTCTTTATGCTCCAACATTCTTGACAATACATTGTCTTTGTTTTGTTCCGGATCATAATCCCTAATGAAGAATATGGCCCCTACCATGATAAACCCAGCAATATATTGGTGATGGGTATAAAGTGGGTGGTAAAATCTTGTGCTATAAAAGCATAAGCAGGTAAGGCGAATCCAAACAGCAAACAAAGCACAACTATGATTCGTTTATAGGATTTGAACCCGGTTCGAAGCCATTCCTTTGACACCTTAAACTGGCAAATTCTACCGTGGAATACGCAATCACGAAGGGTAGGATAAAGCTAAACATCCCTTTGATAGCTAGGTCGCGGGTCTGCTGCCTAACGGCCTCTAGTCTTCGCTTATCCACAAAATACCGTACAGGAAAGGTTGTTATGCGGGTAGGGAAGAAAAGCAAGGAACGGACGACTTGGGGGACAAAGTAAAGATAAAGGGATTGGATGATTTTTCTCTGAAATTTTTATTCATACCCACATGCCGGATAGTAACAATTTTAGGGAATTTATCTTATCCTTAAACTTATTAACCGATCTTTTAAATGGGCGTAGGTTTGCTTGCATAGGACTAGCGGGTATGTCTAACTCTGATCAATTTATACTTTCTTTCGAAGATTCTGTTATTAAAATAGCAGTTTCTATGCTTAAAGCTTATTCGAATCCCAGTCTTCCTCCAGCTCTAAACGCTCTTTACATACTCTGTCATAATGAAGAAAAGGAAAAAAAGAAAGAAGGTCTATTAAATAGAATAGTAATGGAGACTATATGGGACTTAAGTCCCGATTCTAATGAAAGTCAATAAATTCTAGGGAACATTCGATGCTTTCTGGGATTAGGAAAAACTTTCATTTATCGGTAAGAGCCCCAGTTTTTTAGATAAATAAAGTAAATTATCTAAAGCTAAAACGACGAAATAACTATCTATGATCAAAAATGAATGCCCAGTCGGGGCTGTATGATTTGAAATAGGTTAAATGCTATTATTACGATTACTATCATGGCTAGATGACTTTTTGTGCTTAAGTAGCCCATGTTTTCTGTACTCGATTAGCATTCGGTAGATCATCCAACTCTAAGCAATATAAGTTATTGGTGGGGATTTGGTTCGTTAGCTGGTTTTTGTTTGGTCATTTAAGTCATTAGTGGTGTTTTTTTAGCTATGCATTATACACCTCATGTTGATTTAGCTTTCAACAGCGTAGAACAAACTGCCAAACTTTTTATTCTTCTTTCTTGCTTAACACGACGCTTAAACCGTTTTTGACATGATCGGCTTGGTGATTAAACCAAACCGATTTAAGGGTCATTTAATAAGAATTTATTGTATCACTTATAGGTTAATTTAAACGAATCTTCCGTGTTGCACTAAGTTACTCACGGAAGTATGCATACATTCTGAAAACGTTTCGAGGTAAACACCCATCCAAATAGGTAGAGTCAGAAATCCGGCGTTGAAACTGTAAGCTTAGTTCAATGGGACGAAATGAAAACATTCTCCTTGCTTACCTTAAATACGTAACCTAATAAAATGCTCTCCAAACCGGGCCAGATAGTTTCCTTTCACTCGGCTCACTCACCTAAACTCCCGTCGCCATGAGTTTAGATACCCGAACCGCAATTAAATGGATTTCAGCTCTTCGTATGAAGGTCTCTATACAGTAAAAGTAGAGAAGTGGCTTTTGCTTTGAACTGGTTAGATTTCGTAAAACATCCGATTGTTGTTCTATTTATTGCTTTCATCCATTTGGATTTGGAGTCAATGCGATGATATCATTTAAGTGTGCAACGCCCATTCATGATGATTCATCGATGTCTATTGATTTAGGCTCTTTCTCCGTTACCCTACACAAATGGAACTTACACAGATCAAAGCCTTTGGTCCCCGACCCTAATAGCAAATCACCGTAAAAATACCTAAATTACCTGCCCTTTCATAACTAGACCTTTAGAATTGCATATAGCGTACTTGCTTATAGGAGACATCAAAAGTATGCTTTATCTAGCTTGCGTACAGAATGACGTATAGAAATTATGAAAAAATTTCGTAGCTTACCATACAATTTCAAATAAGCCCCTATGGTCTATACGGAAATGAGGCCTCTGTACTCCTTAAGAACACTGTTTTGAAAAGGTTTGGTTTTGAGAATGCGGCTCTATCCTTTAACGGAGGCTAAGCGGCCCTTAAGTTTTATATAATCAATAAAGGCTTTGCTGTATTTCATTTAGCCGTCACCTCAGTTATTGACGAGATGTTTGGTTTTGGTTGGGTTTAAAAAGATACTATGAGTCCTCTGTTCTAAATTTCCGAATCTACGGTTATCTAGTTTGCCGGTGCTACCAAAAACTCCAATGCTTACGTTATTGACGTAAGATCTTGAACTCAAATGAGTCATATTAAAGAAACCAGTTGTGCTTCCAGCATTGACTTCATATCGAAGTTGAGAACTCATTATGCCCTGCCATAAATGCGTGAAGTCTATATCATGGTAAAGATAACGCTGTGATATAACCAATTGCTTAACTATTGGACCAGACCAGGCGCGTTTAAGTCATTGCCTTATTTAAGTTTGCCTTCGTGAGTTAACCACTCGACTGTTTCTTGGAGACACGGTTAGAGAGGAAATGGTTAGCAGCCCTGTCCTTTTTTTTTGCAACAAGCTATGTTTCCCATTGAGGTAAGTTGCTTTCGTTTCATCGCGAGCACCTACAACGTAGTAATTAAATCGTTTAATCATATATTTATTGGGCAGTATAACGGCCACCTCTCCACAAACAAAGGGTAAAAACATAAATTCTTCTCTCCTATTCAAATCGGAAAATTTATGTAAATATTTAGATCTTAGACCCCCAAAAACTACACAATTATATAGCCAAAGGGAATAGGCTGCGCCTAAAACCATTCCAAGTGCTGCCAATGTAGCCACAAAGCTATTTTTCTAAAAAGCTCCCAATGGAATAAGAAATTCGCCAATGAAGCTGCTAGTACCAAGTAGGCTCATATTGGCTAAAGTAAAAAATGATGGGATGATAGAAAGATTGAGCATAGTACTTACTAAACCTCCGTAATATCTGACAAGTCAAGTCTTATATCGATCATATAGAGCACCAACACATAAAAAAAGAGCTAAAAAGACCAATCCATGACTCGGCATAAGTAAAATGCTACCTTCAATTCCCTGTACGTTTAATAGAGTGAAATACTCTCCTTAAATCAATCAAGGTCATTCGATTCCTCCCCAAACCGTACAGAATCGTTGCCCATCATACGGCTTTTTAACCCCATTTCATTTATCAGCTGATGTGTTTTGCCTTTAATTGCTGTTAGTATCTAGAATTAGTTGCCAGGCAGATAATATTTTATATGCATGTAAAGTTACTTGTTTTGCACTTATAGTTAGCATGTATTCGTTTTAATCTGTCGCAGTCCCTGGGAACGCATGACAGGGCTTTTAGCTTTCCTCCATCTTTGCCTTTCCAGCCCATTATGCATTAGCATTATTTAACAGCCGCAATGTGTTGATGATACATTGGTATATTGATAATATGTAATTTCTGTAAGGCTTGCTAAGATCATGATCTTTAGTCCTACCGAATAAAGATCCTGATTGTCTTTTTTCACCCAAATCTGGCCACATATATTTACGTGATATTTACAATATATGGAACAATAGAGAGGCAATCTGAAATACATTTCTGGCGTATCTTTACCATTATGACAGATCTTAAAGGCTTGCTTACCAGATTCTATTGATTTGCGCATTAATTTATCTCCTAGGCAAAATCATTCGACTCAGGAGATGGCTGAGTCTAAATTCATATAAAGCTAGACAAAAAAGAAGTTTCTAGTCTATGTTTCAAAATAAAAATTTCCTGACTTCTTTTCTCAGAAAATGTAAGGTCAGCGATTAGGCTTTTTCTCTTTGCACGCATATGTGAATTTTCTACTTCAGATGAAACCTAAAAAATAATTCATATGCAGCCGCATCATATACTGGAAAGCATTGTCTTAAACAATAGACTAGCTAAACTTACTATCTTTTGGTGTAAGATTAGGTGCTTGTAACCATATGTTTTGGTTCAGTAAGTTACAAGCCCATGTCATGTTAAGAGTAAATGGTTCCACAGACAACATCACTATTATGAAGGCCAGAAACTTAAATATTCACACTAATATTGTATTGAGCCCATTCTGTATGATGGCAAACAAAAAATTTGTACATAGGGGTATGGAGTAATATCCGCAAGGATCATACGGATATATGGGCCCCTTTCCTTCCACTGAATGTTCCAGCGCTTTCCGTCTACATGGCTCCTTAATGAAAGTTAGGCAGGTACTATGGGCTTCTGATTTCCAGCCATACGCCCTTCGCGAAGCGAATGAAGACTGATAGTGTTTGAAACGTCATACATAAGGTATCCTTTTAAATTTAGGCAAAGCAATCAAAGGTTGATAAAAAAAAACACATAGCCTTTGAAATACTAACGCACAATAAAGTTAGACCGTTTGCTTGCTTGCATGCAGGTCGGCAGCCAAAATAATTACTTTATTTGCAAGGGTTCGCAGTTTAGCCAGATCTCGCCTTTGTCACCTATAGGCTGTGACGTCTAGAGTCGTTGTTCATACATTTTCTTTGTCTTCGATAAAATGAGTCCTTTACTCTCCCACTCGTTATGGCCTTAGCACCTAGTCTCGATGGCTGATGGGAAATATAGTGGTTTATATGTTCTTGTTTTCTTGCGTATACCGGACACGTGTTTTGGAAAGTATTGTTTTGGAAGTGACTTTAATTTGCCTGTCTAGGCTCAACTCGCTTAACGTTGGCGGACTTGCTTGATTTGATTAAACAATCTGAAAAGATGTCGGGGATATTAAGAAATGTCTTAAAGCATGTTATAAGACTCAAATCTAAGTATGGGCAACGCCATGCATCTTTATGAGGCTTCCATCAATTCAGCGAAGGTAAAAAGTGAACTGAGAAAACCGTCTCTTTTCCGAGCTTCAGTAAATGAACAATCATCTGGTTGCTTAGTGAGCCACGTGCTTTACGCTTTTTTTCTTCGCAGACAAAGCAGCTTAAAATGAACCCATATCGCTAACATCTTTGTTCATTTTGCTTTAATTTTCGATTCTCATTGCGTAAAACCAACTAATAAAGTGTTACACATATTCGCTTATAAAACTAGCAAAGTCTCCTTAGCTGATCTTTCATCTTTAATAGCAAAACAATAAAGTCAAACAAGCTGGCCCCGCATCCTATGCAAATACTTCATTGCCAGATTATATCAAGCTGCTTTTACAACATGCTATGTTCTCTATTTTATTGTTAGAAGGTTGATAAGTTGCACGCTCGGAACACAAAAATTAATTGAATATGTTCATAATTATAGGTAACTATTAGGCCGCCCGACTAAACATACCAATAGTCACGAAATTCATATAAGCTACCGAGGAGTAGGCAATAATCTTTTTTAGATCGATTTGTCTTATGGTAGTTAAGGACGTATATATGACTGCAATCATGCTTAAGGTATAAAGGAAAGGAGTGAAATAAAGCGTCGCTTCAGGAAACATGGGTATGGAGAATCTTAATAAACCATAGGTTCCCAATTTTAAAAGAATTCCTGCCAAGATTACAGATCCAGCTGTAAGTGCCTCTACATAAGCCTCAAATAACCAAATATGAACTGGTACCACAGGCACTTTTATAGCAAAAGAGACGAAAAGGGCAAGCCGTAACAAAATTTAACATCATTCACTAAATCCTGTAGTTAATAATACATGTGAATCAGTAGTTCCTGCCTGGAAAAAAATCAATAAAATAGCTAGAAACATAAAGACGGATCCAAATAGAGTATATAAAAAAAACTAATATACCGCTCATATCTTTCTTTATCTAAAACCCCATACTCCTATAATAATGGGAGAGTCAAAAATAGGCCCCTTATTTTACTTTAGGAAATAGGCCAAAAAAAGGCTCCGATAAGTACCCAATCCCTGCTCAAAGAACCATACGTGATACTTTCGCATCATATGGCTCCGTTTTAAGATAGCAAATGACCCGGCTCTTGTTAATTGCCCGTGATAACCGCTCTTGGTCTTGAAATTGAATCCATTGTCATGATTCTATTTTTTTCCGTTTTTAGGCTCACCCTAGCAAGCATTTCTCAGGCCTTTTATCTAAACCTAAAATAGAATGGGTTAATGAGTACATCATATTATATCATATATGTGTTTTCTTGTTTTGCTTGTAAGCTTTTTTTGGATATCTGGCCAGAAACCAATCAATTTTAGATGCATGGGTTTTCTGTCCGCCTGCCGGCAAGTTAGATCATAAACCTTGCCTAATTTTCCCTTAAAAGGGAAGCCCTTTTACTGTTTTGCTAGCCATATACATGAAGCTTTTACGAATTTTGTTCATCATGTTGTAAAAGACAAAGGTTCATAGGAAAGTAATTTTGTTTTCTGAAATTAATATATTAAAGCGCGGTTGATGTGAATTGCTCGAATTTGAGCCTTTCGCTTTTCTGTGCTAGGGTGAACCCTTTTTCTATCCATCATTCATAGGTCCTTAGAGCAGTTAATAATTAAACTAGGAAACCCTTGCCATAAAAGACCAGCCGGCCAAACGGGCTAAAAGTGGCAAATTATTGGACCCTGACAATCGATAATCATCCAAACTTCATAACATAACACAAGCCGTTGCAATATTTGCAACGGGCCTCTTAAAATGCCTTAGCTGTCGACACGACATAGGCTAGTTTGGTAGGCTGGACAGACTTTCGTATTCTCATTGAAATAAAGTTTTCCTTTTCTCTAGCTTGAAAATGTTTTGTCAACAGGCAGGCTCTTTAGCTCTAATACCTCTGCCGAAAATTCCTAGTTACAGACGCGGCTGCTTCATTTGCCACTAGAAAGGTTGCCGTATCTGGAATTTCAAGGAAGCGCCTATCCAGACAAGTATACAATCTTTTGCTGCTTTCAAAGGAGAAAAAAAATGACCTTATAAACCCATTCTCTTATCTTGTTCCATTTTAAAGCTCCCTTAATCAAGTAAACACCATGTGCCTTGTCAGCCCGTTATCTGCTTCTGAGCAGATAACCTAAACAAACGCTGTGGCAGCAATGTTGTAATTATTGAAGCTCGCAATGCGTTTGCATGGCTTTTGCTACACTTAAGAGATTTTGGTTAAAAATTTACCTGCTCAACCTTTGCAAGTAAATGGAAACTCCTATGCTATAAACCCTCTATGTAACCAAGGGACCTTTCCTCTACAGTTAAGTGATTACATTTGTACCCTATAGAAAGTAAAGTAAATCTAATGGAAGGTGCTCACCCCTTGACCCGCTGGTATCTGCTGGTTTATTTTGAAAGGATTCTATGGGTTTTTAGCAATATAAGTAAAGTCAACGAGACTAATTTCTAAACCTGTAGTCAAACTCATTGAATGTTGATCCACATGATCGCATATATTTTGCCCGTATATGCGGTCCATTTTAGGCTTTATTTATATCGTTAGCATATCCTTTTTTTTTATCATCATGATAGAGGATAATTTGATATTATGTTCCCGATTGGAAATTAGGAAAGTAGCTTTGGAAATACAATAGAAACTGCTTCCTATATGATGTGAGCTTTCTTATAATCTAATCTAAATTAAATAGGCCAACTTATTATTAAAAAAATCCTATCTATGTAAAAAAACAAGCAGTGCTTCCGCAATCGAGATTACTGTGAAATCTTGTCCTTTCATTCCATTATGTTCTTCTCTTTTTGTCTCTACTTTTTATGCTGGTCGTTTTGCTTTTTGAACTTTTTAGATCTTAGAACCGCTATGACCGGTTCACATCTAATTTCAGAAGCCAAGAGTAATCTTTTATAACGAGTAGTATTGAATGCTTTAATTCTTTTATGGCAACTTTTGTTATGGCCGGGTCGCCAAAAGCAACCCGTTAAGTCTTCTTTCGAGATCAGGACAAATATCTCTGTTGACTCCACAAATAGCCGACGAGTTTACGTCCATCCCCAGGCATCAGATACAATCCGTCACCCTTGTAGCCGTCATCTGCAATTCGCGCAAGTGTGCCCGCACCCTATATATAATCGTTGCTTTTTCGTGACGAAAGTTCCCTGCCTGAAAGCACCCTTTTCCGCATGTCCATACGATATTTAAGTAGGCAAATCGGGATCTCAGAGTACCCATTCGACAAAGAACTTCCCGCCAATTGCAAATAGGTCATCTGACAGATTCGGCAATCAATACTGTGCCTACACACAAGACTACCCTTTACTAAAAGCTTTGCGGGGATAATTCGAATCCAACCGCTTAAAAGAGTTTACTGCATAAAGCTCCTGTCCGCAGGGGGCTTTATCCCGACGAATATCAGAGGCTCGGCTCCACACGACATAGAGATTAACACGCTTTCAAAAAAAACGTGAAAAAGTAAGATATCCAACATACGAAATACAGCAATCATAAAAAATTCACCAATTAAAAGTGCTATTACATACTCCTTTCCGAAACTCTCAATACTAAACCAACCTACTAAAATGCAAATGAGAATTAAAAACGTAGTCAAGACTACCAAAAACAAAAAAATACCATCCATACCTATAACAAGGCTTATGTCTGAGTAGGGAAGCCATCAAATGATTTCCACAAATTAAAATTTGGCTGTGGAATTATCAAATCATATCCAAAAGACTGAAAAATACAGAAAAGTCATCAAAAAAGCACACGAACCAATAATTCATATCCGTCGTATTTCAGAATCAGGAAAGACCAGAAAGATAATGCTTCCTAGCAAAGGACACAAAATAAGACCACTAAGATGGAATTCCGCTAGTAACGTCATTTCAGTTATCCATTCAATCCTTCCCCCATCTCTCTATCTTCCATATGCATGAAATTCAATGAGAAGAATAAAAACCGGCACCCATTATGTATTCTCGGCTAGCTATTGAATCTATACAGCAGTGCATTCTGACAATAGCCAGAGCTTTAAATTGGCTATTCGTAAAGGTTGATGATGATTTCTTAGTAAGTTATTAGCTTTTACTAACAACCGTAAGCGGAACGGCCACTGGCAAGGCGAATCATCTTACATTCCGGATACCAAAGATTGTTATTATACAAGAATTCTTGTATCGCTCATGCAGATCTTCCATCTACCGGAAACCAAAGGATTCATTGCAGGAGAGTAAAGTATGGCTGAAAATAGAAGGAATTGACGAGAAGCTAACGCTTTAGGTAAGTACGATAGTCATTACAACTGTTTTTATTGGTTTTTTAGTGGCTTTTCTCCTTATTGGTTTTTGATATAGTCTCCTGAACTAGTGCTTTCCTCGGAACCAATGCATTTAAAAAACGATGTATTTACTTTCAAATAAGATTGACTATATGAAAGACATATTTGATATGATTTTATCATTGCCAGAACCTATGCATTTACCATAGATAATATATTTACTGAAACCAGAACCCATGCATTTATCAAAAACATAGCCAATGCATTTACCGAAACCATAACCAATGTATTTGTCCCATTTAACTCTTATAAACAGTTTAATTAGAAACATCTTTTTTTATTAAGAAAGAAATATGGTACAATGCATTTACCGAAACCATAACCAATGCATTGGATCTTCTTCTTTTTCTTTAAAAACAAATGTCCTTTGGTTCTTTCTTATCCCTTTTTCACATTGTTATACATATCCATCAACAGCTTATTAGTAAGTATTATGAGATAGAGAAACAGTCCATCAACACGTTGAACATTATGAAACAGTCCATTAACTTATTTATTGGTAAGATATAGAAACAGTCCATCAACATATAGACCATCATAGCCAGGATCAATTTCAATTTTTTTTGATTTTTCGATGAAGAGGTTTAGTTTGTCGAAATAGAATCTTTGCCTGGGGAGGTTAGCTTACTCCCCGTGCTTACAAAATGGAAAATTGAATAAATTTCGAAAAAGTCAAAAAAACCGCAACTAATAACATCACGATTCCAAAAATATAAACTTAAGACAGATCTAAAATAAATCCGAAATCTTACCATAAATGACAAACCCCATTACTCATATAATAAGACAAAGCTAAAAAAATGAAATTTACTAGGCCTAAGATAAACCAATGGAAATGCTTTCCAACGAAGAAGGCACATTAATAATAACTTTCAAAAATAAGGCTAAAATGACCAACTTTCAAAAAAAAAATACCAATTAACAATGCAGCAGCCAAAAAAGTTCCAAAGATTCTATGAAGGATAAATAAGATCGAAGTAAGCTATGGCTTATAAATAATAATATGGGGTGATAAAGGTCGATCGATTTACATCCTATTGGCTTTGGTTCAAAAGGCTAAAACGCTTTAGCACTTAAAAAAGGAACTTGCGTCGGCTTTGCCGGCACAAAGTATGTGCTCAACATTCATGAAAATTGCTCTGTCCATCGGAAACCAGCCAGATTACATTTTCGATTCCTGCATACGAATTCCTAAATAAATTCATTATCTACCTTATGCCAAAAAAAAATCAAACAAAAAAAAACAGATAGCGTCTCGAAAATAAAGCAAATACGAAATTTCTATGATAACGCAAATAATTGCATAGTTGCTCTGGCTCTCAGACAGAAAGCAGCCAAGGTTAATACAATAGATTATTTTAATTAATAATGCTAACATTCCTTATCCATTTGATCGAAATAAATAAAAATCCTCATGTCTGCGTGTTTGTTTGGGCATAAAATGAATTTGTTAGCCATAGGCATCGATAGTTTAGTTAGTTGAGCTCCAACGATCCCAATGAATGCCACGGGCATTGATAATTAGTTGAGTCCCAAAAGACGAAACAATAGCCTGTATCATGGTGCAGTCTTTTGAGGAGGAAATGAATCTATCCTTACATCCTAACTACCGTTGAACAAAATAAAAACCTCTATTCAATTAGCTCAAATAATGAAGGCAATTAGCCCAGTCAATAAAGTGCCTCGTTTACGTGGTTCGAATCTGTCATTGCCCAAAATCCAAAGACACCTTAGTTTCTATTGATTTCAAATAAAATGATCAATTACCATGCTTAACCTTTTCGGTCAAAAGGGCCAAACCAAAAAGAAGGAAGGAATTAGTCAAGCCCCCATCCCTGCTCCAGGTACAACCCATTCGTTATTCGGTGAATTTATTTAAAATACAAATAATGTCAAAAAGGCCATCATCAAAGCAAACAAGGCAATCGCTTCGAAAAACTCGGGGTGTGTAAATCACTTCTTCCAAGACTTGGAAGAGTGAGCAGGAAACCGAAGTGCCAAATAAGTATGAACTCTCCCTGAAAAGGAGGTGATCCAGCCGCACCTTCCAGTACGGCTACCTTGTTACGACTTCACTCCAGTCACTAGCCCTGCCTTCGGCATCCCCCTCCTCGCGGTTGAGGTAACGACTTCGGGCATGGCCAGCTCCCATAGTGTGACGGGCGGTGTGTACAAGGCCCGGGAACGGATTCACCGCCGTATGGCTGACCTTAAGGCGATTACTAGCGATTCTGGCTTCACGCAGGCGAGTTGCAGCCTGCAATCCGAACTGAGGCCGAGTTTCTGAGGTTAGCTTGCCCTTACGGGGTCGCGACCCTCTGTCCCGGCCATTGTAGCACATGTGTCGCCCAGAGCTAACGGGGCATGCTGACTTGACGTCATCTCCACCTTCCTCCGGCTTATCACCTTTGTAAAAGTCTGTTGCCGGGTTCCAATTTGAGTAATGGCAACTAAACACGAGGGTTGCGCTCGTTGCGGGACTTAACCCAACACCTTACGGCACGAGCTGACGACAGCCATGCACCACCTGTATCCACGTTCCCGAAGGCACTCCTTTTTATCCATACCCTTGGG
Organism: Lygodium microphyllum; assembly: GCF_053477565.2. Classification (NCBI taxonomy): domain Eukaryota; kingdom Viridiplantae; phylum Streptophyta; class Polypodiopsida; order Schizaeales; family Lygodiaceae; genus Lygodium; species Lygodium microphyllum. The sequence goes on from NW_028229525.1 coordinate 1,384,895, forward strand.
GTTATGCTTGTAGTTTAGTTCGTTCCTTTATTAGCCTTTCATGTCATTTTGGTTCCTTACGTTTGGCTTATTCCTTTACTAGCCTCCCATATTACCTTAGTTCTTTACTAAAGGCTTATTCCTTTATTAGCTTTCCATTTTACCTTAGTTCTTTACTAAAGGCTTATTCCTTTACTAGCTTTCCATTTTCCAATGCAAGTTTAGGGTCATGGTTTTCTGATGTTAGATTTAGTGTTTTTGCCTTAAGTCGTTATTTCAAGCTGTTCCCTAGTGTTTATGCTTTATTTTTACGTATGGTTTGCAATGCCAAAAGTTGGATTAGCAACACTAAAAGTTGGATTTGCAAAGCCAAAAGTTGAATTAGTGCAACGTTAAGATTAAGAGTTTCAGGCGGGTAATGGCAATTTTCTAGTTTTTGTATTTTCCGTATGGCTTGCAGTCATTATTTCAAACAATCTTGTATTGTATGGCTTGCAGTCGTTATTTCAAGCAATTTCCTAGTTTTTATGTTTGTAGTATGGGTTGCAACACTAAAAGTTGGACTTGCAAAGCCAAAAGTTGAATTAGTGCAACGTTAAGATTAAGAGTTTCAGGCCTTGAATCCCGTCAGCTAGCCTCGTATGTTTGGTTACGTTCCTTTCATTAGCTCCAATGCTCATCCTAATGAGAATAAGAAACGGTTAGTCCTTTTATTAGCTTTTTAGTTACAATTTATGTGTATTAAGATTTTTGTGTTAGGTTTGGAGGCAAGGAAAATCCGGTAAACTCATTTGAAAAGGCGTTATCGTTAACAACCATAATAGAAAAGCCAGCACTATCACAACCATCAGAAACAACGGATATGCTAGGAAAAGCAGTAAATGTAGTAGAAAAAGCATCAGATGTAGTAGAAAAAGCAACTACAAGTATGGTAGATGTAATGTCCAACTATCCCTGGTATTTGTAAAATTCAATGATTATAAACCTGGGTTGTTTCACTGGTGTATTGATGGCTATTTATCTATATAGTAAAAGAGATGGAGGTGGAGAAGGAGAAGGAGAATATGATGATAGTGATACTAATAATGGTGGGCTTAGTGCTATACCTAAAGCAAAAAGGATGATTTCGGAAGAAATGAGAATAAGAAAATAGGGTGCGATAATGGCAGACCCTCGTGATAACTACTCCTTTTCCTACCCGGGATTGAGGCCCCATAATAGGGAAGCACTCGGGTAGGTATTCCCGCTTTCAGAAGGCTTTGAAAGGCTTTCGAAGGCTTAGTACTTCCAGCTTTAAGCTTGCTTAAAGGCAGTAGCCTACGGAAGTTCTTCATTGAAAGAGAATGCCTTAAAGGTCTTCTTTCAAGGCCTCGCCAACGGTTCCAGAGCTTGGAATAAAGGCAGTAGCCTACGGGATTCCCTTTGAAGGCTCCTAAAGTTTAGGAATTCCAGCTTTTTTTCAAGGGCTTAGGCTAGGTATTCCAGCTTCTTGGGCAAGAAGGGCAGGGCTTGGTAGGGGATGCTGGCAATTTCGGGGTGATTGCCAAAGGCGTAGGAATGCTCACTAAGGGCTGGCACGGCACACAGAGGCTTAGCTTGCCGAAGTGCACAGAAGCACACGAGGCACACCGTGGGTGGACCTTCTGCTTTCAATCTATGTATTTGCTAGCCCAGCAGTGAGAGATCATTGACCTTAGTTTACTTGTGTTTCCCGTTACAGGGCTTAAAAGTTGCCACTGGAAACTGTCTACCGGCCAAGAATCACATTGTTCCTGCTGAGGGAATGGCTGGGCTAGCTGAGTGCCATAACACCTGTGCCGAACCGAACTTGCTGATGGAGATCGTATCAATTCGGCAAATAAACGTACCGTTCCATGGAACAGAAAACAACTGTCGAGTGGATTTCTAGCTCTCTAACCCATTCAATCCTAACTCTAAGATGGACCCTGGCGTTTGCTTGGGCAATGCCCGAGCCACTGAACCCGAAACTGCATGCAGTTCCGAGTCTATATTATCCCCAGCCAGGTCATTGCCCGGGGCACCGCTACATATGTTGGCAACCGGAAGTATTCATTTGCGAGCATATATGGCAGCTGGCTTTGACAAGCGCTGATTGTCCTTTTTCCGATAGCTTACTGTTCCGTGTGTGCCGATGGGTTGGAATGACTTGGTTCAGTGCCATGCGTAGTGGCATATGCCTTAGGTGCTGGATTATTGCACATCCGAACGAGACAGGCAGGACACTCGCCGAACGGACAGGCAGGGCACCTGCGTTGGAATTTCTGGCCGAACCCGAGGCCTCCCACGTATTAGGAGCCTTAGACTTAACCATAAGTCCAGCTTAGATACCCGTGTGGCATGTCTAATTCCTCGAGAACCAGCTCTGGTGGCAGGGTAGTCCACCCTAAAAACTCTTTAATAGTCCCTTTCAGGTCCCTTCTAGGGTTCGCTATGGTTGCAGAACCTCTGGGGAACCAGTCTTGGGTATACTGCCAAATCGTGGTAGGAAGTTGCGAATGGCCGTTGTACAGGGCACTTTCTCTGGAAGTACCTTGTAGTTCCCTTCTTAAATAGGCAGTATAGCATGTAACACGTTTTTTATCATATTTGCCGCTTTGCTAACAGTGCTGAGCAAAAAAAAGAAACCCTTAGCGATAACTTTATGGGGCTGTATGCGATAGAAAATATACGGATTACGAAACATGCCCGCCATAAATCAATTGCTTCGTCATCGTAGAGAAGCGAAACGTCACAAAACACGTACTTGAGCTTCGAATTAATGTCCTTAAAAGTTTGGAGTATGCCCACGTGTTTCAACAAGAACACCAAAAAAACCTAATCTGGCTTCATGTAAGATAGCTAAAGCACGTTCAAGCAATCGACGGAATATCATTGCTTACACCCTCGGCGAAGGTCATGATTTGTAGGAGCATCCCGTGGTTATGGTTAGAGGAGGTAGAGTAAAAGATCTGTCTGGTGTAAATCACCATCGCATCTGAGGAGTAAAAGATCCGTAAGGAGTGCCGGGTTGAAAATAAGGCAGATTCAAGTATGGTGTAAAAAGACCTAAAGCTTCAATACGAATAAACAAGTCAAATCAACAAATGGTGACTCTTTTTGTCCATCCTCCCTAAACTGGTCTAACTTATTGGAAATTGTATCAGAACGACCGGTAAAAAATCCAAAGACAAAGAGCCATCTGCCTTAATCCCATTGCAACTCTCCTTATGTACCTTCAACAGGGCTTTTGTCATTTAAAAGAGGCCGCAAGCAAAGCACATACAATTGTTCTAATAGATTCGGCTATGTTTGGAAATTGGATATTAGAGAAACAAGGTTGGTTAATAAACTAGTTTACTCCCTTATGACCGATGGTAAGAGAACATACTCTTATGCTATTGTTTTCCGGACCTTTTGTCCCCCTTTCCAAGCTAAACCTAATATTCATGTTATCACACTTTTAACTAATGCTATAGAAAACATTAAACCTACCTGCGAGGTCAAAAAAGTGAGAATCACAGGGACTACTCGTAACGTACCTAAGATTATTGCTAAAGAACGTTAAGAAACCCTAGCTTTTCGTTGGATCATAGAAGCAGCTGTCAAATGAAACACTATAAACGGAAACGGCTAGAGTTTGAGTAAATGTTCATCTGCCGAAATACCGGATGCTTATCATAAAAGGGGAAATGTTCGTAAAAAGAGAGATGACCTTTACGAACTAGCAGAAGCCAATAAAAGTTTCGTACATTATAGATGGTGGTGAACGATTAAAAATACGTAACGGGCCGGGGTAAAAAACTGTTAGACACTTTGGCAGCACACATCCCGGCAAAATCAATTCATTATTAATTCATCAGTGAACAATAAAAGAAAATTATTTCGGATTATTTGTTTCACACTTTGAAATAGATAATAATTCATTTTTGCCATAGCAGGCCAACTTTCTAACTATTTGACACTCGACTGAAGGGAAGAGGGAAAGGCAAAGTGCAACGATTTGAATGGCGTTCGACCCTTTATGCGATTGGAAAATTCCATGGCAATGGTTCCGCGAATTTGAAAAGTTACCGCCAGAATGGCCAGCCCGCGGATTCCGCAACTGCCATCGTTAACATTAGTAAAGCGAGTGATTGACCCATCATATCATCCAAATAAACAGAAAATACTGGAAAGTTCAAATTGACAGTCAATGGCATTGACCCAATTAACGTCGGCATGATAATGATATTTCTTTTATTTGGTAGAATTTCCCGAATACCTAAAAGAAAGAGAATCATGGAAAATGTCAAATATTTGACCAGATCCGTAAGACAAGGTCTTTTTTCGTTTCCTAAAAATCCGAGCATTGGTTCTTTGTACTCATGGCTGTTTCAGAAGTGAAGGGAAGGCAGGTAACCTTATATATTAAGCGAAAAGTGACCGAAGCATGAAATTGGTTCAGTTGAAAATAGTTTTCACTTGCTAGCCCTAAACAAAAGCAAAGCATTCCCTATGGTATATGATCTAATGACTTTCCGCATCCTACAGGATTTGAACCTGTGACCTTCAACTTAGAAGGTTGTTGCTCTATCCGATTGAGCTAAGGATGCTATGCATTATAAACACTTCTAGGTAAATATGACATACTTAAAATCTGTTCCGTTTCAAGGGGCTTTAGCCACTTCTTGATAATCCGCTCTCTGTAAACGAAAGGAGGTTTGAAGAAGTGGCACTTGGGCCTGACTATGATGTGCCCATAGCAAGCAGAAAACATATCCACGTTTATCTGGCAACACGTCGAATAGGACATGGTCCCTCAATTTAAACTCCGATTTGCTTTCAGTTTGTATATATAGGGGCCCAGAGCAACCAGCAAATTCACCTTAATGCGGCTGCTAGAGCACATCCTTAGGGAGACATGTTGTGCTCTGGATTTGCTTTGTCTCAACCATCGATTCGAGATGAGGGCAATACAAGATAAATATCTACTTATGTTTCCGGATATTCCGCCCGCTATTAATGGCGCCCAGTGTTCCATCCTAAGAAGACTAATCTCGGGAGATAAAATGACATGTAAAAGAAAAAATGGGGCAAACCCTAAACCAAGCACATGGCGATTCTATACAGGAGGCATGACCTGAAGCTTTACGATATATTTGGGTCAGACCTTTCTTTTTTTCGGTCATCTAACGAATGAAATCCGATTTCGGCGACGAAACAAGATCAAGTTCATGAGCTTATTTTCTTAGATCGAAACAAGCGTGCCCTCGGAGAGTACGGAAGGCTATTCGAGTAATCAGCGCTTTAGTGTTCGCGAGCTCTTTTAGCATCGAGGACAGTGTTTCTTCAACAAGAAAAGAATGAGTTTAGGATTCGACAGTTTAGATGGTATGAGAATTGGTTTAAACTTTAAACCAGATATCACGATATATGGAATAAAGATTAAGACAGTACAATGAATAGTATGATAAACAGGATGTTAGCCATCTGGTAGTTTTATTCAAAAAGATCGGGGCGAGAAGGGTTCAACTCCATTTTCTCCGGATGCAAGACTCAAACTTAAATAATAATTTTACGTGCTATCGCTGGCTTTCGCGCATACTAAGCAAATCACCTTAAGGCGCTATTGGAATAATCTTTTTTCTGCGAGATTGGATGGCACCTTAACTGGATCCGTGATAGATTTTATTTGATGGTTAAATCGTTGATTTTGATGGCCTAGCTAAAATGATGCCATTCTTGCTGTTTACTATTAAAGTCATATAAGCTGGCACACCTCTTGACGGAATTGCTTTGCCTTGGTTCATCACCTTGCTAGATTGTCTAGCCTGGTATGTTAAGGCAAGATGGGCGATTCGCTTAGATCACCTAGCGGCAATGTCAGGCCTGCTAAAGGACACGTTTTTATCCTCATTCATTTCACTTCCTCTCCTCTCCCCAGGGGATTAAAACACGTGGCTACGAACCATGCTGTCGAGGGTTCGAATCTCTTTTGTTTCAGATTATGTTATTTGGTAAACGTGCCCGTAAGGATAACCATAAAGTGAATAAAGATAAAAGAGGCCGGAATGAACGGCAAACAAAGGTAAAAGATCTTAAAGTCACAACGCATCGGTTTCAATTCCTTTTCCCTTTGAAAAGAAAACCTTTTTATTTCAAAACGATTTTTTCGGGTATTGGATAAATAGAAAGATATATGAAGAAAATTAATATGAAACTAGCTTATTGGATATACGCTGGCCCTGCAAACCCATATTAGTACTTTAAGAGTAGCCAGTTCCTTTAAAAATGTACATGCTTCCCTTAAAAACATTTCAATGTAATGCGTTTTATGGCATTTTCGACAACGTTTAGTTATTGCATGTTATAGCTTTAAATATGTTGTTTTTGCCTAAAAAAATAGGATATGGCTCGTCAATACTTGGCCATTCTATGGCTCGTCAGTACCTTGTGTTTTATAACTTTAACCACGTTATTCTTTAGGCTAAAGTTATTTAGTTTCAAATAGGATATGACATGTCAACACTTTGCCATTAATGTGTTTTATGGCATTTTCACTAATACCTTGTTTTCTAAAAAAGGTAAGTTCTTGCATTCTATGGCGTTTAGTTTTTGCGTTTTATGGCTTTAAATATTAAGTTCTTGCCGGCAAGAAATAGGATATGACTTGCCAGCACTTTGCCGGCACATGTGAAGTAATTGTTTCAAGGACTTTGATGGCAAAACGATTGATTAGTGCATCCGTTACCAATACTTATATGAAACAAATCTATACAAACCTTTCAAAGCAATGCTAGTTTATTTTTTTTATCTTCTATTCGATTGGTAATGACTGTTTCTTTATGCAAGAAAACGGATGTTGGCTAACGACACTATAAGAAAACCGCTTGCCAAAGAGCTTTAGCGTATCAACGACAAAACGTCACTTAACTGAATAGGAGTCAATAATTTATTATGTCTTCTATATCAACCTAAAATCGATTTCTAACAATAAAACGTTTTATCATCGGCAAGGCCAAAGGCCCACTAACTAAGGACCAGTCTAATCGTTGATTCTTATAGCACTGAAGAACTTATTGTTTGAAAAACGCCATAAAACGCAAAAACGTTAGCCATAGAACACAAGAACGACAAGGTGTTTGGAAAGCACCATATCCTGGAACGCAAAAACGACAAGGTGCTTAAAAAGCTAATTATGCTTGCTTTTATCATGCTCGCATCCATTATGCTATTTATTTTATTAACTGTTGAATTGATTTGGCATAAAGTGCGTTTTATCATCCAATTCTCTCAACAAGGTCAATATTGCACTGCTTTAATATTTATACAAATGTTCTCATAGACTTAAGTAAATTACTATTTTTTAACATTCTTTAATAAGTTGAATATGGATTAGATCTTCTTACTTGTTTCAGATGATAAAATAGAATATCTAATACGGATATAGTTACTAAAGGTACAATAATATATAATAATCAATTCCGTGTTGAATGCTCGTGATATGCTAAATGAGGCCGATTTGGTTCTTAATGGTGTCCTCTACTCAATGCTTAGATGGTTTAATAAACCGACAACAATTTCACATATATTGAGAATAGCCAGTAAACAAATAAACACATGCCCAAAAAACATACAAAAGTAATAAAGCAAATGCCTTAGCACACTTATTTACTGTCAAATCTTAGAACTATTTAAACATTAGCAACTAACGAATCCTCAGCCAGGATTTTGATCATAAAATATAAGGCCAGGTGCCTGCCTATAAGTCCCTTTCGTCTAATGGTTAGGACATCGTCTTTTCATGTCGAAAACACGAGTTCGATTCTCGTAGGGGATAAGAAAGGCGAAACATTTTACGTGGTTTCGTATATAAATTTTTGCCTTTCCTAAGATTGGTGGTCTGAACTTGCCAAAATCAACTGTCAATTGCAAATCAATGATTCCAATTAACTCAACAGCCAAGGTGCAAAGAGAGCCAGCGAAAATAGCTTAATGGTAAAGTATAGCCTTGCCAAGGCTGGGGTTGAGGGTTCGAATCCCTTTTTTCGCTATAGAAGCCACAAAAAGGTGACACATCTGCTTTTGAGGCTTATCAGTTCGTTATTTCAAAGGTGAGCTTTACATTTCTGTCTCTCCCCTGCAAACTCATGTAAAGTTATTCTAGTAAACTTAAGCTATTACGAATCATTCTTCTTGATCACAGAGATCTCCTTTATTATCCCACAATGCAACGTTATCATTGATGTTTTGTTTTATTGCAAACTTAAAGTAGATTACATTAAATGATAACTTAAAACTATTAAGCAATGCAATGCGTTGCTTTAGCTGATATTCCTTTTATTGCTACTTTAAAAATTACAGTAATTTCAATGTATTATGGAAAGCAACAAAAAATGGAGATGACGTTAAGTCAGCATGCTTTTGTAGCTCTTTGTAATTTAGGCTATAGCCTGCGTCAAGACAAAAGATCGTAACCTGGCAAGCAAAAAGGCTGCAATTTGAAATTTTTGCCCTCAGTAATCGCAATCAATTTTGGTCGACCATACGGCCAATGGAAAAGGTCAAGCGGAGCCCGTAACTGTCAAAGCTTTGCTAGAGGTTTGCCAAGCCATTTAGTTACTTGCTAGAAAGGATTCCTATAGTTTAGTTTCCACAGAAACCCTTATGTTAGTTGTTGTGTTCAATAAAGCGTAACATAGTGATTGTCTTTACACAAGCAAAAAAAGATAACTGAGCTTAAAAAAAAGGAATCTATTAACCAGTGTTATCCAAAATAGATGTGATGAGAAAAAAAAGAAATCAATTAGGCCCCCATCCCAGCCAATATGACCTATTTGTTTTTCTTTTGTGTTGCATGTAATTTACAAAAACCTGTGTTGGTTGATTATTGATGGCTCATAATCTTGCCAAAAAATGGATGGATGTCTGAGCGGTTTAAAGAGTCGGTCTTGAAAACCGAAGTATTCTTTTGAATACCGGGGGTTCGAATCCCTCTTCATCCGTAAGTATGGTTAGAAGTTAGCATTTTTATGTAGTATGTTTTTCATCCCTCTAACTTGATTGGGAAAGCTAGCTTTTTAAGAGCCAAGCCAAATCGCTTTGCCACCATTCGACACTGCATCCCCTGAAACCACGACTCAAGAGCAATCGAGTAACGATAACAAGCTGCTTGGCAATCAAACGGGTGAAAGGAACATTTTGGGAGGTCCATCAGCATGTGGACCACCATAAACCCAATCCCGGCAACCTGAATACCTTTAGGCATTTGATTACACTGCTTTCTGCGACTAAGTGTATACGTAAAAAACCAATATAAGCGGAGACGTACGACCCAGGGACGCCCTCGCGACTCTTTATCTCTAGCAATATTGTAGCACATGCGTCGCCTAGAGATAACGGGGCATGCTGATTTGACGTCATCTCATCTTCCTCCGGCTTATCACCTTTGTAAAAGTCTGTTGCCAGGTTCTAAAAATGGTAATGGCAACGGCAACATGGGACTCAACCCAACACCTATAGGCACGAGCTGTCGGCAACGTCTATTCAAATCAAAAAGGTATTTTTGCTTGGGCTATCGTTAATCGACTTTTTTCAAAGATAAGCAACGTCTTCAATACAATAAGGTAAGCTTAGCCTTTTCGCTTTCAATGGTATTTTGCGCTTTTTAAATGGTAAGCTTTAAAGTAAATCATACTTAGAAATCGCGAACCCGTGACGTGACGAAAATGCAATAACTAAACGGCAAGGTGTTTAGAAATCGCTATATCCTACGTGAGAACGCAAAGACTAAACTTTTCAGCATGCAATAATTAGAAATATAATGTTAAGACGCAAGGTATTGGCAAAAACATAATGTTGGAACACAAAAACTTACTTACTTACAATAAGGTGCTTATAAAACGTAATATTGAAATGTTTTGAAGGGCCAATCCTTTTGTCATGTCCCTCATTCGTTATGCTATTTTTATTTATTTTTTATAGACTTTCTTGCTTGCTTTGCTTTACTTTGTTTTGCTCTGCTTTGCAAAGCAAAGCTTTGAGGAGCTTTAGCGTATTGACTAAAAGAAGAGGGGCTTCAGCCACTCGACTGAAGGGAAGAGGGAAAGGCAAAGTGCAACGATTTGAATGGCGTTCGACCCCGCGTTACCGACAAAAAATTCTAACCGTTACATGGGAACAAGCCCGTTTTCATAACGTGCATCTTTTACAACATTTTTCAATCGGAGCTTCTCTTATTCCTTTTATTGAGCATAATGAGGCAAGCCGTGCATTAATGAGGTCCACCATGCAGCGACGAGCAGTTCCACTTTTTAGGCCTGAAAGGTGCATTGTAGGTACTGGGTTAGAAGGTTAGGTAGCTTTAGATTCAGGAAGCGTGGCTGTATCCGAACAAGAAAGAAGAATCAAATACGTTGATGGCAATAGAGTTGTATTCTTTGCCAGCCAGGTTGCGGATACTCAATTGAGAGTCTATGAACGTTCTAACAATAATACTTACATGCACCAGAAACCTATAGTTGCTCAAGGAGAACTTTCAAGGTATGGAGAAATTCTAGCGGAAAGGGATAGAAACTAGAATGCCATCTACTAGCAAAAACAACCAAACAATGGCTGTTTCGCATTCTTTCTACGTCCGATTATGCGGTGAAGTGGTTTAACTATGTAGGCTGAGATGCACCCAAGTTAAGGTCCTTTGACGCATTCCTGGCTGCTTCTCTCATGAAAACATCAAAGAATGATGGCATTTGTGTTTATTTCGCTGGCTAGCATTTGTGTTTGTTTCGCTGACCTTAAAACTTGTGTCGATTTCTAAGGCTAGCTGACTTTGAGACGTTATGCGTGTGCTGATCGGCTAGCTGACCTTAAAACGTGCGCTGACCTTAAAGCAGGAACGAACGGTTCTGCGCTGATCTAGCAACACGGTTTTGTGCTGACCTATTGGCTATTATTGTTGTTGACTTTAATTTCATTTGGCTAGCTGACTTACAATCCTATTAAAGAGAGAATATCTAAAATAGTGAGTGCGCTATATATATTTATTGATAAAGTTCAATCTTCAAAAAATATAGCATTACCATCTACTAGCGCATCTAATTGAAATATTAGCAAACAGCATACTTCTGATTCAGATAAGTCTGAAGGCGATTCATCTTCTGTAAATCCATCTTCAATAAAACCGGTTAGGGACAATCCATCTTCAATAACACCGGTTAAGGATAATCCTTCTTCAATAAAACCATCTGAAGTAAAGGAAGTAGAAGAAGACGATAAGGTTCTGAAAGGAGAAGACGATAGGATTATAGAAGAAATAGATGAAGTTGTTAATTCATTGAAACGGGTTAATAGGAAAGGGTTGGGCGAGTCAGAGGACAAAGAAGAAGATTTCAACTTAAAATTGAAACGGGTTAATGAAAAAGGGTTGGGCGAGCCAGAGGACAAAAAAGAAGAAGATTTCAACTTAAGCAATCGTTTTGATAACGAATTGCCTGTATTATCGTTGCAAGACATGATAAAAGAAGGTAAATTATATTATGATTACTTTATATATTGGAGTAAATCCTTACGATTAATGCAGCAACACTTTCCAGTTAATTTCAAAGAACATCCTTTTAAAAATCAAAGTAAAACTCTTTTAGAAGGTAAACTCAATGAAATGAGTAGAAACTCAAGGAGAAATTACTTACTAGTGGAATGAAATAACCAATATATCTACTTTTTCCACAAGATTATTAAAAACAAACACGTCATTCCGAACCCGGGCCAGGATTTCCAAGTTCCGCTGGTAGGAAAGTATGGCGGGTGCGCAGAACCCGGACAAGCTCTTCGAGGTCAAGCTGATCTCTTCTCACAACGGCGTTTCAGCCGTTCCACACACCCCGATAGATCATCTGCCAAGGGATACACCCGGCCTTCCATAGTGGTAGAGGGAACTAAGCTGCCGGGCAGGCCTAACGGGGCTGCCGGGGCCGGTTGAGAGATTATTTATGGCGTTATTCGTCACAACTTATTAATGGTTACAACCCCTTCGGCATGAACAGTTTATCCGTTTGGGCATGGATGTTTCTTTTTGGTCATCTCGTTTGGGCTACTGGATTCATGTTTCTCATATCTTGGCGAGGATACTGGCAGGAATTGATTGAAACTCTAGCTTGGGCCCACGAGCGTACACCCCTGGCTAATTTGATACGATGGAAAGATAAACCAGTAGCTCTTTCAATCGTTCAAGCAAGATTAGTGGGATTGGCACATTTTTCTGTAGGTTACGTATTCACCTACGCCGCATTCCTCATTGCGTCTACATCCGGTAAATTTGGTTAGATATCAAAAAAAAAAAAAAGATAGAGTGTTTCCATTTATGTATACTCGCTATTCTGCCCTTGCGTTGAGCTTATCTTTGTTTTGAAAGAATCCAAGGGTAAGCTCAACCCGTCTCGTTCACGACTTGAACTTATTCTTGAGAAAAAAAAAGTAGGATAGAAGGAAAAATTATGAATATAGTTGGTTCAATCCAAAATTTTATTTCAATATTTTTTATTCATTAATCATGGCAAAAAAGAGTCTTATTGAAAAAGAGAAAAGGAAAGAGAAATTGGTAAAGAAGTATGATTGTGTTCGTCAGTCCATGAAACGGGAGATGAAAAAGAGTTCATCGATACAAAAGAAGTTGGAGATTCTAGAAATGTTGCGGTCCTTTCCGCGCAGCAGTATTCCCACTCGCTTACGTAATCGATGCTCGCTAACCGGACGACCTAGATCGAATTCTCGATATTTTGGTTTATCCAGGCACGTATTGCGTGAAATGGCACATGCTTGTTTGTTACCTGGTTTAAAAAAAGCAAGTTGGTGATTAAAGGGTAATCCTTCTTTACACTTCATACAGAGGAAATCCTTGAGGTAATTCAACAAGCCATTAGTCCCCTTCTCTATTTAGTATTTGACTAAGGAATTACTGATGTTCAATGTAATTATTGAAAAAAATGTATAATAATTACATTGAAAAGGGGGTTAGCCACGCGGGGTAGAGCAGCCTGGTAGCTCGCAAGGCTCATAACCTTGAGGTCACGGGTTCAAATCCTGTCTCCGCAAAGGAATATGTTCATTCATCTTTGAAATAGTCCAATATGACCCTAATCCCTTCAATCCAATTCTTTTTCTCCGTTGATTTACCGAATTAAAGCCCTATTTCTTAAGAATTTCAAGAAACAATCAAAAAATCCTTTTAAATTAAACCCTTCTATGTACTTCTTTTAGGTTTCCATCTTGTAAATCAAAAGAAAAACGCGAAAATTCGTCAATACTTTTTATGACGCTTAGTTGCTTCCTTTGTCATATCTTCTTCTTATCGTTGGAGACAAGGTTATATATCTTGGAAGAATTGGTGAAACATTCTTTTTGATATTCAATCAAAGAGTTTTCATTGAATTGTGTTTTACAAGGGAGAAAAAAGAACGGGGGGAGCCTTTCAATGAAAGGTTAAATTCAATTAATTGAAGTAGATAGTCTTGCTACAAGTGTTTTCCACTCTACATTTTCAATAATGCATATCTACAAGCCCTTTTAACTCAGCGGTAGAGTAATGCCATGGTAAGGCATAAGACATCGGTTCAAGTCCGATAAAGGGCTAATTGAACATCTACTGGCAGAATTAGATTCCAAGATTAGGTTCGGTTTATTATTTTGTTCCCCCAACCCGTCTTTATATATTTTTTTTATATTATGAATATGTTATATCTATTTTTTTTTACTGCTATGCGCTACAGGCACGACAATACTGCGTTTTTATAGATATCAATTCAACTTCTTTTTTTCTATAATCAATAGAATATGATTAATATCATAATGTAAAATTAATGACAAGGGTGGACTGCCAGGTAAACTAACCCCCCCCATAAACTATTTTGAAGTGTTTTAAAAAATTCTTATTATAACTAATAAGAAAAAAATATGGTAATAATAAAGGGTTTAGCCTTTTCCGCTATTCCTTACCTGACCAATTCGAACGGAAGCATTGAGAAAAATGAAGTTATCTACAGTAGATATATCTATTTTTTATTCTATATATTTTTAAATATAACTTTTCGTAACTTAAGCAATTTGGTTATTCTTCTCGTGAGGATCTAATCTGGATCATTGCTACCCGCAGATTTCCATCACTATTCATAAATATTCTAAAGAATCTCTTTGATTCTCTGTGAAGGAAAGGTTTTGCCTCTGGGAGGGATTCCAACATCCGGAAAAATCTTTCCTGATTTCCCTTTCAATCCGAAAGAGATTGGCTGCTTAGATACAAACCCAAGACTTAGTACTGCTTTATTCTCATTCCAAATTCTCTTTTTTGCCTTGAAAATATAATTTTGTTATCTATTTTGATTATGCTTTCTTAGCAATCTATAAAGTTGCTATAATATGCTCGATATATTCTCCTTGTCTAAATTCATTGGATTATTGTTTCTGTCGAAGGAAATAAAAAAAGGAATAGTTTGAAAAAAAGAAATCTTTGAATTGTCACATAATTGGTACTTCTACTCATGTTCAAGATAATGAGATAGAAAGAGTCAAAGGGGAGATTTAAGGGTAGGAGAGGCAGAAGGAAAAGGATAGGCAAGCTGAGGCACTCTGTGGGAGAAAGCGGGGGTCACCCCCTTTTTAATTAAGGAAACCCTTCCTTTTTGAGCAAATATTGTGATAGTTTGCCAAATTTGGAAAGCGAAGCGTTTCTGTTTTGTTAAGCAGGTTTAGTGGCTATTTTTCTTTCGTTTAGAAGATGGCGAGGCCAGGCCCATGCCTTTTTAGAAACCTCCCCACCAATAAATAGAAACAAATAAAAATAACCAAACCACGTCCACGAAATGCCAATACCAAGCAGCTGCTTCAAAACCGAAGTGATGTGAGGGGCTAAAATAACCCATATATTGACGAATACTGCATATTATTAAAAAAATGGTCCCTATAATAACATAAAATCCATAAAACCCAGTAGCTAAAAAAAAAGTAAAACCATGGGGAAGGGATACTCTTGAGATAACATTAGGAGGAGATAGCAAAACGTTTGTATTGCCGGAACCTGGAAGAATCCAAATTAGGGGATTCAACTGTTTCATTTGTGAAAAATTGTTTGAGGAGCTCAAACAATTTTCCGAAAATCGAAGATGCAAATAAGGAAGTGAAATTTTGATTACTTACCGGGCAGTACCAGTGATCAAAACCTACAATTAAAGAAAGAGATGCTGTATATCAATGTATCACATATTTATCTGATCTATATGTACCGGCTCAATCGATCTGGAAGAGGAACAAATCAATACAGAAATAAATTGTATGTCTCGGATCCATTCCTTGGATGAATCCCGAAGGAACGTTTGTAATCAATGGAATCGCGAGGGTCCTTATCAACTAAGTACTAAGGAGTCCCGGTATCCATTATAACCGCGAATTAGACCATAAAGGAGTTTCCGCGTATACTAGCACTATAATTTCAGATGGGGGGGGGAAGATTCAAACTGGGGATAGACAAAAGGGATAGAACATGGGTTCGTATCAGTAGAAAACGAAAAGTGTCCATCTTGATTTTACCTTTAGCTATGGGATTAAACGAAGGAAGTATTTTACGAAATGCCTCAAGATTTTTATGAACCTCTTAGATAAACAGAAAGGAACCATCTAATCATCAGAAGACGCTTTAGTGGAGCTTTACAAGCATTTGTACCCTAATGCAGACGTCGATCTCGTCTTTTCAGAATCGATATTTAAGGAATTATGGAAAAAATTTTTTCAACAAAAGTGCAAATTGGGACAACTCGGTCGACGGAATCCAAACGTCAGACTTAATCTTGATGTACCCCAGACGGAACATTTTTTACTACCTCAAGATGTGCTAGCGACTGCAGATCACTTAATTGAAATAAGTTACAGAACAGGCAGTCTTGACAATATAGACCATTTGAAAAATCAACGCGTTCAATCTATAGCGGATCTTTTACAAAAACAATTCAAATTAGCTTTGAATCGTTTGGAGAGTTCTATTCGACAAAATGTTCGTAAAGCCGTTAGGCGTAAACATTTAGTACCTCCCAGAGAATTAGTAACGTCTGCCCCGTTAATAATAACCTTCAAAGAATTCTTTGGTTCACACCCACTCTTGATAAACGTTTGGAATTGCCATCAATATAATAGACTATCCTAATTATTAGCTTTTTAGAGACTAGCCGAAAGTATGAGATTATCTAAAGCTAGAACAACGGAATAACCATCTACGATCCCGGAAGGAAGAGTTACCGACTATTACACTAAATTGCCAGTAGATGAGACCGGTTGAGTGATATCGGTCGGGGATGGAATTGCACGTGTTTATGGATTGAACAAGACTTAAGCAGGAGAAATGGTAGAATTTGCCAGCGGTGTCAAAGGAATGGCTTTGAATTCCGAAAATGAAAGTGTTGGAATTGTCATATTTGGTAGTGATACTGCCATTAAAGAAGGAGATACGGTTAAGCGTACCGGATCCATTGTTGATGTTCCCGTAGGAAAGGCTATGCCAGGTTGCGTAGTAGATGCGCTAGGAGTACTTATTGATGGTTTAGGTGGGGCGGCCTTTAAGTTATCTATAGTTAATAAATGCGAAGCTGGCATTGTATACAAACATAAGACTCACCAAAACCCACCAAGGAAAATCGGAACCATAGCATGTCGCAAGAGCAGCACGATTGAAGCCGGATGGATAAAGATCATCATGCAAGCTTGCTAGTTTGCCACGAGATGAGGGCAAAAGCCAGCGAATTGGAGTCTTTTCCAAGAGACCATGTCCTGTCAGATAAACACAGATATGTCTTTTGCTTGTAGCAGACTTGATGGAATAGATTGACATCTTTTGGAGCCTGCAAAAAATGAATGCTTTATTACCGTATTGAGCAAAGGGGACTGAATAACATCTTGAGGTGAAGTTGAACCCTTTATTACTAGGATCCCAACTACCTATAGATAACAATGGCGAGATCTTTAAGGGGAGGAAAGCCCTGAATAGAGGTCAGAGGGCCCATATTACCTGTCGAAAATCTAGCAATAGAAAGGCACTTGATAAAGGCCAGGTATAAGGAAAGGAGCCTATGCATTTGTTATGCTCTTCGATGGAGAATAATAACAAAGGGTTTTGCCTGACTATACTTTCTAGCGATTTACGATGGACTCTGAAAAAACACAAAGTAAGTTCCCGGCTAGAGGCCGGACGAGAGGAGTTTTCTTTTGCGGCCAGCTTGCAGATAAAATAAAATTTCAATAAAGTTAGGTTAGAAAGCCATGTAATAGGCAACTATTTTGCATGGTTTAAAGAGCACGGTTACGACCACTTTTTTTGGCAGAAGCTTGACTCTATCCTTGAGTGCAGTGGAATGAAGACGTGTGGAAGTTAAAGCCTCTGGCATTATTGCACGTAAATCCGTCCATGAACCTATGTAAACGGGGTTAAAAGCAGTAGATAGCTTGGTTCCTATAGGTCGTGGTTAATGAGAATTGATAATCGGCGACTGATAGACTGGAAAGACTGCTATAGCCATTGATACCATCTTGAATTAAAAAGCAATCAACACACAGAGCACTTGCGATAGTGAAAAATTGTTTTGTGTGTATGTAGCGATTGGATAAAAACGTTCAACCGTGGCATAATTGGTTAAGATTCTGTCGGAAGCTGGTGCTTTGGAATATTTTATCGTTGTGGCAGTTATTGTTTTGGACCCTGCTCCTCCGTAATTTCTGGCACTATATTCCGGTTGTGCTATGGGAGAATATTTTAGAGATCATGGAATGTACGCATTAATCATTTACGATGATCTCAGTAAGTAATTAGTGGCATATTGATAAATGTTATTATTGCCACGCTGACCACCAGGTCGTGAGGTTTTCCCTGGAGATGTCTTTTATCCATATTTGCGTTCATCGGAAAGAGCCGCCAAAAGGTTAGACTAGACTGGTGCGGGTAGCTTAATTGCCTTACTTGTCATTGAAACATAAGCTGGAGATGTCTTTGTTCACATTCCTACCAATGTCATTTTTATTACAGATGGACAAACTTTTTTGGAAACTGAACTCTTCTATCGCGGGGTTCGGCTTGTCATTAACGTAGGATTATTTGTTAGTCGCGTTGGGTCTGCTGCTTAGCCGAAAGCGATGAAAGCACTTTGTGGAACCCTGAAATTGGAGCTGGCACAACATCGTGAAGTTGCCGCTTTTGCGTAATTTGGGTCAGACCTTGATCCTGCTACCCAGTATTTGCCATATTGTGGCGCTAGGCCTACCGAGGTGCTTAAATAACCATAATATTCCCCGATTTCTATCGAATGACAAATCGTGGTCATCTTTGCGGCGGTCAATGGGTTTTTGGACTAGATCCCTTTGACATAGATTGCTTAGTATGAGAAAGAGCTCCCCGAAAGAATCGAACCACATATACTTGAGACTATCAAAGAGTAAAAGCAATTAGGTGAAGAAGTACAAAAAGATCTGGCTTACGTCTGCCAAAGAATTGCTACATCAATAAAATAACGAAACCAGCTATCACCTACAGATTTGTTTCCAATTAGTATGCTAGATTGGCAGTATATGCAAAATATGGTTGACCATATTTTCTTTAGCCTTTGATATAAGTCCTATAATGATTCCTTGGGAAACTGAAATATTTGATAATTTCTTTTTCGAGGATAGGGTTGTCTACCTTTTTTCAATTATTAGACCCCATCATTTCTAATAATTGGGTAGAGGCACAAAAACAAAATCTTTCTTTATATACGAGAATACTCTATCTCATAACTAGGCTTACACCTATGAAACTGCGGAGAGTAAATCTAAGCCCGAGGGACCGTAGAATTTTGCGTTATAGATTTAACGTGCAAACTAAATGATTTCAATACTGCACTAATGGTTACACCAAATAACCAACTTAGTGAGAATGTACGTTATCATGCGCCGGGAAACCATTGAAGCCATAGATGGAATGGCCTACTGTTACCACAGTCCTTATTTGTAGCGATGCTGTAGCTCAAGGGAGGACCCCTTCCCATTGCCAAGGAGATCCTTCCACCCACACCAATAGCTTAATAAGGAGAGCACCTGCTGATGGTTAAGAGTTCGAATCTCTTTTGGTGGGCAAAAACACGTAGCAACCGTGACAATCTGAAGCTGATGGCTAATTGCTATGAGAATTCAATTTATTTACATTGTGTAATATAAGACTAGTGGCATGGCATGCTTTATGACTGTCCATATGACTGTTTAAGCTTCTATTTCAATTTGCCATTGTCGTAGCTTATCTAATTCGTAGTTAATCAGGCCATATGATCCCTGCTCGCGGCATTCTTAATTATTCAGTTAGCATAGAAAAGAACTGCCATGAATGCTGCCTGCCAGTGTAAAGCACCAAGGAAAGGGATTCGACGGAAGAGAAAGGAAACGAGATTATTTAAAGCGTTCATTTTCTTATTTTTCTGACACTGAGAGACGAAAGCTAGGGGAGCGAATGGGATTAGATACCCCAGTAGTCCTAGCCGTAAACAATGGATACTAAGCGCTGCGCGTATCGACCCGTGCAGTGCTGTAGCGTTAGCGTTAAGTATCCGGGAGTACTTAAGTGGCTAGGGGTGAATCAGAAAGCTACGACTCTGTTCCTTTATTGAAGTCTGAAGGGCCATAAGAACCTACAGGCGGGAAAAGGAGTCCTCTTTCGCCCCACAAGCGTGCGACCATCGCGAAACAGATCCAGGTCCCAATACACCCAGTGCCAGATAACAGCAAGAAACAACAAGCCAGATAGTATGATAGCTACACCTCGTAACTCCAGATACCTGCATCAGTTACGGTATCTCCGGTAAAGCTTCAACCGCCCCATGACTTCGTTACTCCAATGCGAGTCATAAATGGAATAACAAACATGCCTTGCCGGGAGGAAAGCCCTGAATAGAGGCCTTTTATGATGAAATGTTCCGGCTACAAGTCAGTGGACATGCAGGAAGAATTGCTCAATATGCATTAGCTCTTGAACGTTTATGGCATTGAAGAAGAGAGAAACGCAAATCAAAGAAAAAATGAGATTGTTTAAAGCTAGAACAACAAAATAACCATCCTGGAAAGAAGAATTACCGACTATTATACTAAATTGTCAGTGGATGAGACCGGTTGAGTGATAACGGTCGGGGATGGAACTGCACGTGTTTATGGATTGAACAAAACTTAAGCAGTGGAAACGGTAGAATTTGCCAGTTTAAGGTGTCAAAGGAATGGCTTCGAACCGGGTTCAAATCCTATAAACGAATCATAGTTGTGCTTTGTTTGCTGTTTGGATTCGCCTTACCTGCTTATGCTTTTATAGCACAAGATTTTACCACCCACTTTATACCCATCACCAATATATTGCTGGGTTTATCATGGTAGGGGCCATATTCTTCATTAGGGATTATGATCCGGAACAAAACAAAGACAATGTATTGTCAAGAATGTTGGAGCATAAAGAAGCAATAATATCCCATTTAAGTTGGGCTAGCTTATTTCTAGGTTTCCACACTCTAGGTCTTTACGTACATAACGATGTCATGCTAGCCTTTGGAACTCCAGAAAAACAGATTCTTATTGAGCCCGTTTTTGCATTTGCATTATTGAAAAAGAAATATGGTTACGGATCTTTCTTAACTTTACAAAATACTTTAACCACCAAAGAATATTTGCTGAAAAAATAAAAGCTTTAGATAAAAGCCAATTTAAGCAACAAACTTGCAATTCACTCCAAGATACTAATTCAAATAATAGCTATAAGAAATGCAAACAAAAGAAACCGCATAATCCGGTTAATGATCATGATTGCAGGGACAAAGATAATGGTAAAAAAAAACAACCAGATTAATAAATATATATTATCATAGCACGCTAACTAAAAGGCATTAGCGCATTGATTATGGCTTTCAGCATCGAGGTGCTAAACCTTCCCTAAGATGTTTTGATCAGCTTGTTATCCCACAGAGTCACTCTTATCCTAAGAGTGACGGCTCTTCCACTTGGTTAGCACCGTTAAATCATAGCAGGCCAACTTTCTAACTATTTGACTGATAAGTATTGCAATCAATCTCCCGCACTCTTTGGCTGATTCCTGTCTCTGCATGTTTTCGTTACTTTCTATCTAAAAGGCCTACGCGCCAATCGCTTGCCATCGCTGCATATTGCTTTGCCAGGCCAGACAATGCAGCTGATCGCGAATATGGCTTATCGCATGCCATAGCAAAGACTGGCTATATCGCATTGATTATGTTTGTTTTCTGCGATCATAATATTTTTTATAGGTCTGGAGATCATAACATTTTTTATAGGTCTAGCAAGTGTCATAAAGCAGCAATCCGGCTAATTCATTTTATTTTGGGCAAGCGGGTGCCTTCGTGGTTAAGATTTTAGGGCGTCGAAACGGATTTTGGAACCTATTTACATTTTCTATGAAAGGAACGGTCAACGAGCCCGCCGGTACGGACGCCATTAAGAGGACCCCCAATAATTTATTGGGAACTGTACGAAGTATTTGAAAGACAGGGAAAAAGTACCATTCGGGTAATATTTCCAATGGAGTCGCAAAAGGATTTGCTGGTTCACCAATCATTGATGGTTCCGGAACCGCAAGACCCACAGTACATGCAAACGTCCCTAAAATGACTACTGGAAAAATATATAATGGGTCGAGTCCATTTATTAGCTTTTTCTAGTGCAGAAAACTTGTAATTCCTTACTATCTGGCATAATTGTCTTGTTTCATCCTGAATATGAAGTTAGTTGCAACAGGTTGCTGGAGGCAGCAAAAATAGTACAGGTTGCCAGGCTAAAGGATTGGTTCATTTTTTTTTTCAAGCCAATAAACTTATTTTTAGTGAAACTATTCATAATTCTGCGACTGGAGAGCAACCAACAAAGAAAGATGGAGATCCGGCATTATGGCGCGTGATCCTCCTAACCCTAGATAAAAGGTGGAAAGCGAGGATAAAGTGCTTTAGTTAAGTGTCATTGCTTATGACGTTATTGCTGTAGCCTCAAGGAGGTTTGGCCATTGCTTCAACCTTCCCGAATTCCTGCAGATTCGGGTCGTTTTCCGCCACCGGAACGTCTTGAAATAATTCCCATATGGTGCGGGAGACTCAATTGATCTAGACTCAGAAGCTGGGATTTGACCCTTTCCATCGATCGGTTGGGCCAAAGCATTTACTGGCTTAAAGGCCTAAGAAAGAATTACTAACTGGTATTTGCGCAATTTTTCCCGTTGCTTTTACGGAACCCCCTTCCTGTATGGTCGAACCATCGCCCATCAGTACTTAGCCAACATTATCAGATTCTAAATTCAAAGCGATGCCTACTGTACCATCTTCAGATTCTACCAATTCTCCAGCCATTACTTTGTTCGAACCATGAATGCGGGCTATTCCATCTCCCACTTAAGGTACAGTGCCAGTATTAACAATTTCCATTTCTGGGGATCGGATGGGTCAAAAACAGCTAATTCGTATAAAGCCATTGAACCCGCAATACTGGCCGGAAACGGCGAGCAGACAGTCTTTGATTCATAGCAGTGCAGCTCTTGACGTACGGGGCTTTCCCTTACTTTGTTTCCGGAGTACAGTAGCTAAAGAGTGCAGTATTTGACTATTTATTAGGCATTTCCTTCGACCGGAAAAGTGGCCATTGGTTCACGATACGAATACTGTTCTAGGGATGTCGCTAATAGTTTCTGCTAGACAGAAGTACTGTTTTGAACGGGCTGGCTCAGCAGCAACTCCTGGTACTGTAGCCGTGGGAACGACGGTTCGGTACTCGTTGCTGTGACTGAGCCTAGGGGTTGTCTTTCATAACAATAGCAAGTTCGTAACTGATAGGTGCAAATAGGGTTGTGTTTATACAAGTTCGACAAAAAAGGAAAAGCAATGAATCCTTTGGTTTCCGGTAGATGGAAGATCTGCATGAGCGATACAAGAATTCTTGTATAATAACAATCGATTAATAAGAACCTATTCGGCCAATCCAAACGGGTTGCGCCATAGCAATCTTTGTTGTAAAAAAAAAATTCGCTCTAAACCCATCTGGCCATATTTCTTTTTTTTAATAAAAAGGTCATTTGACATCAATTTTGTAAGATAAGGTGAATATTTTGGTCAAAACTGGCTTTGAATAAAGGTTACGAGAACTGGCTTTAAATAAGGATACAAGAACTGGCTTTGAATAAAGGTTACGAGAACTGGCTTTGAATAAGGATATATTCAATTAATATTATCTAATTGAATATTTTCAGTTTGAGTAGATACTGTATTTGTTTCTATAGACTCAAATAAAAATGGTCTTTCTTGATTACATTATTAACCATTTCTGGAACATCTATATTTTCAATAGATTTACCTCTTGATACACGATCAGATATCCTTAATAAATTTTAAGAAATTATTATCAATTCTTTCTTCTATTTGATATAAATTATTTGTTGTATTTCTTAAATTATTCAAAGAATATCCATAAACATCAGAAACAGACCGCAGAGCTTAAGTAAGTCTTTGCTATACCTAAGTATTTTAAAGAAAAATTGAAAATATGGATCCATTGCTTAGAAATTTGAGAGAATATCAGACATTGAAGAACTCTTTCGACGCTCATCTTAATCATATTATATACCTTACTGAAAACGATAACAGCACGGGAAGGGAAGCTTTGGCGAGACCCTTAAATGAATTACATCAGGTAATATTACCTAATCTAAGAGATTATTTATCCAAGGGTTCCCCTTATGGTGAACCTTTTACTGGATTTGTAAGGAAAGCCAATTTATGCATTCGTAAATACCATGAAATGGGGGATAATTATTATCCGCAGACAGTCAAACAGCTACTGCCTTTATTAAGAGATACCCAACAAACGTCTGATGCTTGCATACAGCAGCTAATCTATATATGGCCTAGCATTTGTAGTACGTTAGAGCCGTCTGTGGTGGATTTTTATCCTTTTCTGTTTAAGTATTTAACGATGGATGAGTTTGCACCTATTGCAATTTGTTTTATCTTCAGTTTGCTACTTTCTTTTATCCTAATCATGGTTTCTTTTACATTTACAGGTAAAAAAACGGCAGATCCAGAAAAATTGTCAGCTTACGAGCGTGGGTTCGATCTCTTTAGTGATGCTAGAAGTCGATTTGATATATGATTTTATTTGGTCCTTTTTCTATTTATTATTTTCGATTTAGAAGTAACTTTTTTATTTCCTTGGGCAGTTTTTTTAGAAAAGATAGGTTAGTATGGATTTTGGTCTATGATGCTATTTGTTTGGATTTTGACTATTGGTTTTCTCATCGAATGGAGGAAAGGCGCCCTTGATTGGGAATAAATGGTTTGCGACGAACTCGCTTAAACTCCTTTCGAAAAATGCTATTTAAGCATTCAAATCTTATCTAGTGCTTGGGTCTGTCCCAACACCCATTAAATGCAAGAAAGCTATTTAAGAATAAAGAAAAGGTTCAAATACTTTATTAGGAGAGGCAGGATTTGAACCTGCGAAGAAGGGTTTCCAACAGATTTACAGTCTGTCGCTTTTAACCACTCAGCCACTCTCCCGGGTTGCTTGGATTTAGACCAAAGCACACTTCTCGCCGGCACTGCCCAGTCCAGGATTTCAAAAAACTTTACTGCCCTGACGCACTTGAACGGAATTGATTGATACGTTATGAATCTCTCTTATTACAATGTTACGTTTTATTGGGTTCATATTTAGAATTCTGAATGTTCTATTCCTGCGAAATGTGTCATTTTTTTTGTTTAATATTGCATTTCTGTTCCTATTCATATGGGATTTGACTTTTAGATTTCTAGGGAATCTTTTATTCCTTTGTACTTTGCTATTTTTACTTTTGCAAAAAAGACTCCTAGAAAAAAAAACTATGAACCCCGCGATAGCTACAGTATATCCGCCCTTCATCAGATTGAGAATCAACCCCTTGACCTTTTCACGATCACGCCAAATCTTGGTCAATTCAATCCAAACCATTTTCCTGTCTAATGGTTTTAGCAAAATAATATTGGGTTTATGTGGCTTTGACAAAATAATTTTTGGCTCTTCCACTTTGGGGCTTTTGAGTCCTGCATTCGCCAAAACCATATTACGCAAGTGTAATAGTTTAATTAGATTCCTGCTTCCATCATAACTTATGTTTTCGTATTTTAACGGGTTCACCGAATATCATAGGGCGCCTTCGCGCAACGAAATAGAACTGAAACTATGCAGTTATCCTAGGCTTCAGCATTATTACATAAGCCTGGCTTCCGAACCGTACATGAAACTGATGGCCTCATACGGCTCTTCCCATTGTATCGAGCCCTTTCCTATTTAATCATGACACAAGGTTAGGCTTGTCTTAAGTTATGTAGAAAGGTCAATTCAATACGTAATCGAAATGATACATGCTCTAACACACATTACATTTATTATATACGATTTATCATTATCTACTACATTATTAAAAATTAATGGGTTTCCGCGTCGGCTTTAAAGCTTAAGGAAAAATCCCATTTTCAAAAACATACGGCTTGGCCGGCCCTCCTTTGGGGGAGCTTTTGAAAGTTACTCCGTTTCCCAACCGAAAGTCTGGACGCGAGCCATACTCCGTGGGGAGCGCGGCGAGCGTAGATGGCCTATCTTAGACAAAGCTATCAATAACTTACCCTTTTCGGACGTTCAAAAAGGCTCAATGGCGATCCCCAATCTGTCGTTGCCCTGCTCTCTCCCGCTGCTATGATGACGAGTCCTTAAGTATAATCAGCACTGTTAATTGTCAGGCCACGAAGCTTACACTCATTCATTTTTCATCTTGCGCTTCAAGCCTTCTGCTTCTACAGCTCTAAGGGCAGCCATTCCTTTGCTAAGGCTTGAAAGTCAGCTGAATATTTCAGCTATTGGCAGGAGGTCTTGACGATTTCTTTTTGCCTTTGATTGGAGTTTACATTACTAATATAATAGCGCTGGCTATTTTACAAGACCAACGGATCACACCGGGGAATAATGAGGCGAAGTCCATTTTGCTTTCCCTTATTCTTGTTTGGTCTTTTATTCCAAGCGATGTTTGTGATATTTATGATGGTTTGTAAAAAAAAGGTGCTTGTAAAATATTTTGTTATTTTTGCTATTCATCAAGCATTGTCTGCTAACAGGATCATAAGCTAATCAATATCACTTTTAGGTTACGGTGGCCAAAAATCAAGTTTCCTTGTTATGTTGTTATCCCGGCCAAGCAAAAACATAGCAACTATCCGTATCTATGACTTCGACATATGACTTTTTCTCAATAAGCAAGCTTTTGAATAGAAAAAGGTTGCTTATTGAGATCCACTTTTCTTTTCCTTGTCCGGAACAGATACTCTTTCCTAACGAACTCTTACAAACCAGAAATTTTGTGACTTTTGCCCCTATACTATTCACTGAGGATAGAGGGACTTGAATCCTCACGGTTCTGCAAAAACTAACGGTTTTTCCTTAGTGTATCCGACAATCGGAAAATAAGGCCTAAAATAAGCAGGAATAATGCCGGCAAATAAACAATAATAAGGCCAGGTTTTTACAATGTGTATTTGCAAATAAGGCCAGCTTTACTGGTTTTTCCAACGTGTATCCGGGAGCATTACAATCTATCCGTACTCTCGTTTCCACTTATTTACCTTACTTTATCGCCTCCCAAAGTTGCAAAGATCATCCTATCCATTGCAGCACTATTGGCGCCCGACTGTTTGCCTTTACTTCCGTCCGAAGCCGCACCATGATATGGCAAAAGCGTGATGGCTATTCTCGTTGTTTCCAGGATTTTCTGGTTCCCCGCAAATGAAATAACTGGCACATTAGGATGTATGAACATAGTTCTATTGACTGAAACTTATTAACGTACATGGTTAATGATTAGATCTAAAAATGTTGGCGCAGGTGAAGAAAGCGGAAAAAATACTAGATCAAAGATAAAAGGATCCCACCCATCCGCTCTGCATCTGAAACAGAATTACTTCCGAGCCTGAGCATAGCGATAGGTATGCTAAGCGGTTCGGTGTGTTTCCGGGGGAACAGTGATGGAACTGGTTGTTAGACCCCTGGACAACTGGTATTCTGGACTTGGGGATAAGGATGCAACTATCATAAACTTTATGGTGGAAAAACCTGATAGAATGGAATGTGCAAAGTGGATCTATTGGTACTACCTATATTACACTTCCTTGGGGGTGAACGGAGGAGCGATTCAGATCACACACCAGCAAAGGATACTTACAAGTCGTACGGCTTGGTTCCGTTTGGTTACCGATGGACCCGCAACCTGCTGCAGCAAATTTCATGCGGAAGACTAGACCGCCCATGCCCTATTGATTCGAGAAAAACGGGAATCGAACCCGCGGCTTCTGATATGACAAACCAGCACTCTAACCAACTGAGCTATTTTCCCACGCGTAATCAATGGCTACAAATAAATTATCTGCCGACAGAATTCTCAATCAGCATTAAAATGCCCATAAACTGGCTCAAACAAAACTATCGCAGATAAGTGGCCTAAAATAAGGAACAAAAGGCAAACTTATATCATATTAGCGTTTAATTTGAAACTTTCTATTTGCCATTATCCCAGCTATGTCCTTAATGAAATTTCGTATATTCCTGCACTTTACATCCCCTAAGACAGTTGGCTTAGAGGTATAGAGCAGGCAGCAAAATGCAAATGTTTGTTATGTCAGATCAAGCCAATTAACGCTTTCTCCATTCACCACATCAGCAGGTAGCCAATATCTGTTAATTGACGCCTTCCCGGCTTTTCTATTAGAACTTATGTCAAAAAAACCCTTTCCCCGGCTTCGTTTCATGGGCCAATCGTCTGAATTGACGTAGCCATACAATAGAAAATATTAGCTGCAAAGATACAATCGGAGAGTTCCCACATGACATAGAAACTTCCATTCGAAAAAATAAAACTGATACAAAAGCAAATTCCAATAAGGTCTTAGTTAAATAATCAGTCATGATTCCATTAATCCTATAATGTCAAATAAATGTTTTTTTTTTGCAATTAAGTCTAGCGATCAAATCGCATAAATTTCTTGATCTTAATGCTCTCAAGAAAATGACATAACGTATCCGATATCATTCCAGGCGGTACTCGTGCAGCAAAAGCATTTCATCAAAACCTTTGGGTCTAGTGAAGCCTGGATTATCCTTGTCTCTTAAAAAGCAGTAATACTATGCAATTTGATAGCAACTTTAGCGATTTCAATTAAAAACAACATGGACAGGCTATTAATATTTGATTGTTTAAGGCCTATTGGCTTTTATGCGAATCTGAATGGCTTTATCGGTGGGTTTTCGAGCCTTTCTAGCTGGTCTTTGGGCTTTTTTCGAATGAATGATTGTTTTCGTAATCGATTAACGGAATGGATTTGTAAACCATACGGAATCACTATTTACGGAAATAGGATAAGTAACTAATTTATGCAATTCCTCCGGAGAGATGGAATCTATCAGAGATACAATAGAGATTCACGATCGATTGGCTTCGGATATAGCTATAAAATCTTTACGTACATTCAGTACAACTAAACTATCTGGGATTTCGCGTGTTATCAATCCTTCAAAGCATTTCTACATCTTTAAGAAACGTGGACTGGAATGCGGGCGTTCTTCACGTCTCATATGTGTCCAATTGGTTGAGAAACCACCGATCCATTTGGAATTGATACAACTTGAATTAGTCTTTCCCGCCACTCTCTTTATCATGTCGTTATATAAAGAATCAGTATTCATTAACAATAAATGGCCATCTTTACAGGTAATGGATCCAAGCGCATTACGAGCAATCCTTAAGGATAAAAATGTTTTCTACAAATCCACAATAGCTCTTCCGTGCCTAAAGCCATATAAACATTTTTAATAAAATGGCACGAAAGGTTTCCGATAGCCTAAATGTGCGCCTGTATCCAGTAATCCCTAAAAAATGACTCTCTTCTCCTTTCTGGAATAATATTTTCTACCTTCTCCCTTTCTCATACATGGCCGATTGATTTCCGTTTCGTTCACTTTAGTCTAAAAAAAAAAAGAGGCTAACAGCACACATTCCAATAACTTTTATTGACAATTGGCCGTCAACATAAGGTCTGTTTTTGATATTTATAACTGTTTGTATCGTTTGCTGATAGCATATAGTACTAAATGGCATGCACTGACAAAAATAAGTGCCTGCACTTTGGCTTAGTATGCAAGTTCTCAGAAAGCAATTCAAGCCTAATGGTTGACGGTACGGTAATGAAGCCGGGCAGACACCTAATGTCTTTAACCGCTATCATACCGGCTAAGGTCTGCCGGTCTCCAGATCATGGCTATGATTAAACATATTAGTCAACTGCAGGCAATCTTGACTTTATAGTATAATGAAAAAAGACAACAGGTTATAAACGTTAAACAAATATACCGCAAACTTTGGAAACTAATAGAAAATACGGATACTTGCATAATCTCAGAAGATCATACTGTTATGATTAAGATAGGTGCTTATTGTAGAAAAGGGCACTTTTATAGGCTTAGTAACTGAGGCAATACTGCCATAATTTCTATAAAGAAAACCACGCAAAATTAACAGATAAGATTATTGGAACTGAAAAAACAACGCTGTGTTGCTTTTGTTTTTTTAGTTATTTTAGTAGCCTTTTGGCTAACGATCTGCCTGTGTGATAACGTTTAGGTAACAAATTGCATTTGGGAAAGAAGGTCAGCTGGACAAACTGCCAAACTTTTTATTCTTCTTTCTTGCTTAACACGACGCTTAAACCGTTTTTGACATGATCGGCTTGGTGATTAAACCAAACCGATTTAAGGGTCATTTAATAAAGGTTTATTGCATCGTTCAAATAAATACAAATCAGAATTATAAAAACATAAGCCTATGAAATAGCTACGCCTGGTTCTAAACCAATTAATGCAAATACGATCAAAAGAGGGGCGAAATGTGCTAATAAAAAAATGCCTCTCATAGATAACATGGTCCAAGCAAAGCCACTTAGGATCTTGACCAAACTGTAACCCGCCATCATATTGACAAATAAACATATTCCTAAGCTTAATGCACAGGGACAATAAGGGATTAGCTCCAAAAATACTAGAAAAAGTACTAACAGCAAAGGTACTCCCGGCGGTGGTGAAAAGCTGAAAAAATGAAGCCCATGTGTTTAGGACCCTACTACGATGATTCCAAAGGGAAAAGAAAATAAAGGACCCAAAGTAATAATAAAATGACTAGTTACCGTAAAACTATAGGATATTATACCTTACAAGTTACAGAATAGTAAAAAGGTAAAAGTGACGGAAATCAATGAAAAGAACTGCTGTTTCGGGGCACCACTAATCTATTCGTTCACCAAATTAGGCACAAATTCGTAGATCATCTCCACTAAAAATTACCAAGCATTCAGTACCAAGTGTCCTCCATTCGAAACCGCCAAATGGACTAAAAGTAATACGAAACCTATCATGGGAAACATGAACGAAGAGGGATTGATAAATAAAAGATAAATATTTCCTATATGGATGGGAATCAATGGAATAATGGCAAATTATTCTAGTGGACTGTAAGCCGTGATGAATTAAAAGAGTTTGTCTCAACACAAGAGACAGTCGTTTCTGACGTTTATCGAGTTTCCGGGCTATAGCCTTTGGGCCCTGTTTCATTCAATATTTCACACCCCTAAACTGCAATCCCACATCCAGCCTTGAGGAGTTACTTATCAAGGCAAAGCAGAGATAACATGCATAAAAATATTCTTTCGCGATGCTGCTAAGCTTGATATATTAATATTTTTATCATAGCTTAATTAGACGTAAATTGCAACCATAGATATCTTATTAACTTTAGACTGTATGAATGCATGGCTAGTTGTCGCGCGCGAATTTGCTTGTTCGCTATGACAAATTCTTCCGTTTAGCTAAAATTTCTCAATATAAGCAAAAGAAATGGCCTGGCTAAGGCTATGATTAACAAACCAGTTCCTTTACAAGGGCCCAGATAATTACTTCTCACAAACCGCTATCATTAAGGCTGCAAAGAGGGTCAACTCTATTGAAACATAGGAAAGTAAACAGATTGCAAATAAACACCGAATATCTGGAAGTGTAAACGGAGCCACTACAAACGACAAACAGACTTTTAAAATATGACGATGATTTGGACAGCTCCTCAAGGAAATAACATTTGATCCTAACAAAGCAATCACTATTATCAGGGCTTAAGGGCACATAAATGGAATCAACAAGGTACAAACGGTTGGCATTGCGTAGTCAGAAATCTTAGATTACAACTTAGTTGTCAGCAAATCAATAAATATGGTGGTTAAGCAGTAAAAAAAGTGCCGAACACTAAAAACTACCCGGACAAAAGTAACGAGAGGAGATAAAAAAAGACAGAAAGCATTTAAGTAGAGCAATTTTCTATAAAATTCTCTCCCGCTCTCGTAACAACTAGAAATCAAAGAGCACCAGATTTAATGAATCGAACAAAAAGATACAAAATAAGGACGTGATATTAAAGATATAATTACATATGTACTTAATGCCTCCATTAATTGTGTACAAATAAAAAACAAGTCTAAATAAAGCAAAGGTTTGGCCAGTAAAAAAATAAGCTCTTCCGGAAACAGATAAAACATAAACCATATCAAACTAAAGCATATCAGTATCCAAAAGCCACGAATCCTCAGTTCTTCTACGATTGTTTCGGATATAAAATATTTCATCTATTTTGAAAGAATTAATCGATCTTATAGCGATTTCGGCATAATTTTATCTCAAAAGCGTGAAATGGATATAAACTTCTTAATTGTTGCCCACATATAATAATTATATCATAAAGGTCCTTTGGTGCGGAATATTGGACTTTTCTTTTCAGAACATTCATAGTTTTCATGTGCTTTCGCTTCTATCACAAAAAAGAGATCCAAATTGAGTAACTTGTGTAAATAATAAAAGGTATTTAGTTGACATTGCTTTATTTCATTCCATTTGCCATGAAAGGATATTTACGGTAATTCTCCAACCAAACCACATATTATCAATTTTTGTGCCTTGGCTAGTATATGGTAACTGGCTTTGTTACAAGCCAAGCTATGCTCATGATTGCCTGATTAGCCATTCTATATAGAATAATCTGACAAGCCAGGCATAGTGAAAAAAGGCTCGATTCAAAGCGCTTTAAAGACAAAGATTTTGTCACCACCAAACCAACAGTCGAAGTTTCGTTAATCAAGCTAAATGCTAAAGCGCACTTTTTTTTAAAGGTAAAGGTCCGAATCCGATTTCTTTACATGGAAAAAGGTAGAAAGTGAACTGTATTAACTGAAGGAAGTTTCATTAAAGCGCTTCTGATTGAAGACATAAAATTAATCAATTTTCAACATTCTTTAGCATCACATGCTGCAATTATTTCGTGCATTATTGGTTACATGTCTTTAGGTTCTGTTTTTCATGTTTGTCTATTTCATTATTATATTAGTTTCGGGTTAAAGTAAGAAGGTTTTAAGTTATAGTCAACAAAGGCTTCATAATAAAATTGAAAACTAAAGCTAGCAAAACGAAGTGCGCAACAACCCATTGACTGCGCCTTGCCTTAATCGGCTAAGCAAATTGAGTGTTTAAAAAAAGCCAAATAAACGTTGTGGAAACAATCAGAGATTACTCTGATTTTGTCACATAATATTCGACACGATGATACTGACAGAAAGCAGCCCTCCTTTAATTAAGAATTCGTATCAAAACTGCTTGCCTTGTCGCTTGAATCTAACTTAGCAGATAGCTGTTGCCTTGAAAGGAACATTTGCTAAGCCAGGGTAAAGGAAATGGACTTAAAAAACCGCATATCGCCTATCGTATTATGTACATTTCCATTTCTTTTTCAAGCAAAGCGCTCAATATTTTTTGTTTTTCATAGTTTACATCGATGGGGTTTGGACGTTGTTTCTTTCCGACCGAAACCCCACTGTGAAATTCAACACCACGATATAACGTTAAACCCATTCATTGAGGTGGCCAATCAAGAGCTACTAGAACACCAGATATAAAAACTACCCAAGCCAATGAAAGAGGCAAGAAGATTTTCCGTCCAAGTCTCATTAATTAATCATAACAATATCGTAAAAATGCTGCACAAACCCGTATATGTACAAACGGAAATAAAATGACCTTTATACTGAACCAGATTGTGCCCGAAGTCCCCTAAAAACTAGGAATGTTTGAAATAAATGGCCAACCCCCCAAAAAAAGCAATGTACATAAACTAGAAGAGTAAAGGCGTGGCTCTATGACCAAAGGCCCAATACAATAAGGCCTTTGGGCCTTTCTCAAAAAACCGTACATGACATTTTCACATCATACGGCTCCGTTCCAAAAAGAAAAAGCCGGCAAATTAACGCAATGTCAAATCCAATCCGTCTCGCATGGATGTCTTGATGATGATTGACGGCCGGAATTGATTGTAAGTTCAGGCTGCCTTGTAAGACTTAGAGCCTGTATGGAGCATCCAGGAGAGGATCTAGAACTTCTCTTCCCGCCAGCTCAAAATGAAATAACAACAAAAAGTGAACTAAGAAAATTACTTGCTATAGGCGCTTCATTTTGAGCCTGTCTCAAAGAAACCAAATCAAATTGAGGGGCCTACTCGATTAAAAAAAACACTAGAATCTAGTTGCCGCAACAGATAAGCAAATAATTCTATACTTTCTTCATCTATCGGCCTCCCTTCACAGTCCTTTAGACCACTTAGCTAATATATGGCATAAGAAAGACAACGCAAACTTTGAAGTTTGCTGACAACCATACAAAGCTTGCTTAAAAAAAACAAAACTAAAAGGGTCTGGAAGAGTCATCGGCATAAAGATTTATGGTTTTGGCCTCACCCAAAAGAAAACGATCCTTTACAAATAAGCAATGCCATCTATGCCGCTGCGGGCTCAAATGAAATACCCAATGATGGGCACTTTTTAGTATTTTGTTTTTTATTTATTTAGCAGAGATCTCCTTCAAGCAAAAAACAAGTCTTTGCAAATTCCTTACAGAAGGTAAAGTTAAATAGTCTAGGCCCGATTTGCCCATAAGATACCATTAGCTCTATTTGGCCTGCAATCGTTTCAAACACATGAGCGCATGCTTCGCTGTCATTTCAGTAACTTATAGTGTTTTGTGGCCTTTTTATAAATGTGAACTATTGCCAGTGAATCTTTTTTTCTGGAACCAAAATGATTATCCCTGTCCAATGGGTTTACATTCATCCCTAGACGTCAGGTACTGTCTCTTTTCCTGCCGTTTTCGTAGCCGTCAACTGTAATCCGTGCAAGTGTATCCGCACCCGGAAACGATAAGAGATTCATTACGGTAACCTTTTCGGGGTTCGAGCTTAAGAGCACACTTATCCATATGGGCATTCAATAGTATAGATTTGGAAAAGAATATAAGGTTAATTACTTGGGATATCTCTTCAATCCTAGATAGCTCATTAAACGGGTTCGCGCTTCATGGCTGTGCTTACACACTAGGCTATTTCCTTTTGAAAGCTTTGCGGAATCTATTTGTGTTCAAACCGTCGCCCAAAAGGGTTTACTGCATAAGGCCCTTGCTTGAGAAGACGCTGGCTTTTGCGAAAAGCGAAAGCCTAACGAATGTCAGATGCGAAGCTCCGCACCTCATTAAAATCATATTAGCATATTCTCCTAAAGAAAATAAAACAAACCCCATTAAAGAATATTCCACGTTGTAGCCAGCTACTGGTTCAGCCTCTGCTTCTGGTGAATCAAATGGGGCTCGATTGATTTCTACTAGACAGGAAATAAAAAACATAATCGATACAGGAAACAAGAGAATACGAAACCATATCTGCTCTTACGCCATAACAATCTCACTTAAATTACAAAAACCTACACAAATTAGTACAGTAATGATAATAGGACCAATAGATACTTCATAAGAAACCATTTAAGCAGCAGATCATAATGCTCCTAGAGAAGCATATTTGGGATAAAGAGTTAAACTATTCCACCAATCCGTCGGTGTACATTGAGTTCTCTCCGAACCATACAAGCACGTCACCGCGCATACGGCTCTTTACCCCAACAACTTGCTTTAGATTGGTAACAGGGTTTCTTGAAAGGATGGACTAAGCTTTATAGATGCAAGTGCCGCTATCTAGCCTTAGCTTTCGCGAAGCAGATCAATCGCTAAAATCGCGGCTATGTGTTTTTTGTGGAAATCTTGTGATATGTCCTGCCTCAAATAATAAATTCACTAGACGATAATCCACTCCATTTCGCATCAAATGAAATGTGAGAGACCTATAGGCTCAGAACCTGCGCATCGCATTGGGTATAATTCGCTGAAATTAAGCAAACATCTGGACTCTTTTTCTGCTGCTATAAAAAAACAAAATAGGCTTTTGTTGGTTGTTACATTTTTTTTTTGAAAATATTGTTAAATATAGCAGATACCATGAGTCTTTCGATCATCCGCAAGAAAAACGTCTAACTAGATTTATCCGGTATCACCTATGGTTCTCATTCCAGAGGATCTGGAATGCTGCCGACTGGTATGTCGTTTAGTCTTTTATCTTCGAAGGAATAGGCAATATTTTTTATACGATGGGTGCTTTGATTCAGCAAACAAGCAATCTCAGCTGACGGAAAACAAAATAGCATACAGTTATTTGTTCTATCAACGAACACAGGAATGTAAAGATAACTGTAGGTTGTCGGCTGCCTAAGGAGACTTTGATTCGTAAAAAAGTTGCCTCATCTCAATCAACAGAGATAACTTTCATATAATATGCTTAGTGACTCCTTAACTGAACAGAATTAACCATGTTTCTGTAGCATGCCCTTTTCTAGCTTTTTTGCATGTATTCTTATTTCCAAACTACTTTAGCCCTTGGTATAAAAATCCTTTATCTTTGCCATCAGAATGATCTAAAAAGAAATTGACCCCCCTTTTTTTTTGGATGGGAACTCAGTTAGGGTAGGAATAACTGAGGAGTACCCAATTTGAAATCCCAATCTCGAGCATCTTTTTATCCACTCATATTATGATTATCTAGGACGAAATAATCCTTCTGACAATCTTTTCATTCATTTTTGGATACAAATCAAATAAATGATACTTAACATCTCTTTGTTAAGCTGACTCTGTTTTCTATTCAACCTTTTTCTATATCTCTAACTAAACAAAAAGTTGTTAGTGAACATCGACTGGTAGAAATATGTATGAAAAAAGGTTTATTAAGAAATATATTTTCTTTTTGTATTGAAAAGAAAACTGAGAAGGTTGAGATGGATCCAGAAGCAATCATTCTTTGTGGCGAACGGAATCCCGTTGGTTCAGATTGGAACTTTCTATGCAATTCCACTGTGCTATTAAAATATCGAGCATGGGTTCCCTCTGAAATAACCAATGAGGAGCCGTATGAATACAACGCTTCATGTACGGTTTCGAATCAGAGACGGTAAAATACAACCAAACTGTCGACTATCCTTATCTGGAAGTCTAAGTACAGTTGATATAGTCGACAACCAATCCAAGTATGGTATATTTGGATGGAACGGCGCCAACCTATAGGTTTCATAGCTTTCTTCATTTCTTCGTTAGCCGAGTGCGAAAGATTGCCATTTGATTTGCCAGAAGCGGAGGAAGAATCAGTAGCAGGTTATCAAACCGAATATTCAGGAATAAAATTCGGATTATTTTATGTCGGTTCCTACCCAAATCTCTTGGTTTCGTCGCTATTTGTAACGGTTCTTTACTTAGGCGGGTGGGATCTACCAACTATTATCCATCCCGGAATTAATCAGTTTTTCCTATCTATGAATGCTGACTATGATGTCTACCTTGGTGCGTTTGAAGTAGTAGTGAATATCATTATCACATCAGCCAAATCTTATTTATTTTTGTTTGCGAAAGGAAAAATCAAAGAAAAACTCGTGATTCTTTACCTATAGTAAGTTCCCGTATCCGTATTTCTCATAATGATAGTGCTAATTTTCTTATCTCTAGTTTCACTAAAATACTCTTAAGCAGTGCGCCGTGCATCTTTGACAAATTACAAGCCATCACGCTTTTCCTTCCAGGCAGCAAACTGTCATGTACGGAAATTCAAGCTAGCCCATAAAGTTTCTTTCTGCGCAGCGGAAACTGCTTATTTTCAGCGCCGATCCAACAATTAATAAATCAATAAACAATTAAAAAATAACTCATTTGCTCCTAAATTCACCAAATAACAAATGGATTGTACTTAGAGCAGGGATAGAAGCTTAACCGATTCTTTTACTACATCTTGTTAATTACAAAAAGCCAAAAACTAAACGATAGCAAAGCAAACAAACCTATCATTTATTCGCCCAACAAACAAGGCAAGCATTAAAAGAGAACAGCAGATATGAAAACTCAATCCTTTACCCCACAGATCATGCCATAAGCCCCATATGGCAAGGCCATCAAACAGAAAGCTTAATTTGCATATTGAAAAAAGCCTAGCAAATAAAATAACATTCAAACCCATGAACACCTCTATTACATTGCAGACAATTAAATCAACTAAACGGTCTTACCACGCAAACTAAAGTAATTAACATACTATTGTATTTAAATGTATATACAGTGAAAGTGCTTATCATATATGCGTTAGGTTAAATCCTTGCCAAGATAAGCCAATAATCGGAGCTTTAACATTTGCCGATAAAATAGGACAACATATATTAAGAAAAAGATACATTCCCGTTATCCAGGATATGAAATCAGAGCACTTAGAAAACGTAAAAGCGCAGACTAGCTCTCATTAATTAAATCCCATCCCTATTTTGCTTATTTCTTTTTAAACTCCGGATGCAAGATTCGAACTTACAGCCTATGGATTAACAGTCCATTGCTCTACCAATTAAGCTAATCCGGAACCCCTGTATGGAAATTTATTTTTTTTCTTTAGCCATATTAAATCATATGAGGATTAATGAGTTTAAGAATAACTAAAATGCCTAAACACTGATATTAAGTTTCAATTATATCTACAAAACAGCACAAAAAAGAAACTATGATATTTAAGGAATGGGCCATTTAGAATTGCCGAAGAAAGTCAAAAGTCTAATGACTATTTCCTTGCATTCGGATGGACTTAATGATTTACTGCCTTAATTAATTGGTTTAGCTAAGACAACTAAAGGCCTGTGACATATCATATAGTGAAGAACCATTGACTTTGCTTAAATGAGTTTTTTAACCTGACCAGGTTAAACTTTTAACTAAACGCAAAAATATCTCGTTTTAGCCATTACGGGTCCGAATGGTTTGAGCCTCCAAAGCCGCTCCGACTGGATAAGAAAATAGCCTAATGTCTAAGGGTAGTAGAAAATTAAAAGATAGCGAAGTTATCATCTATTTAGAGACGAGCGAAGAGCAGAAATGATATAAGGGCAACGAGATATTTTTGCGTTTAGTTAAAAGTTTAACCTGGTCAGGTTAAAAAACTCATTTAAGCAAAGTCAATGGTTCTTCACTATATGATATGTCACAGGCCTTTAGTTGTCTTAGCTAAACCAATTAATTAAGGCAGTAAATCATTAAGTCCATCCGAATGCAAGGAAATAGTCATTAGACTTTTGACTTTCTTCGGCAATTCTAAATGGCCCATTCCTTAATCCAGCTACCCGTAAGTTAGGTACTAAGGCAAAGTAAATTGAAAATATATTGATGGCCACCCGGCTCTCGTCTTTCAGTCCAAATAACTATCCTTATCCCAACCCTTAGCTCATGGGCCTCCTTTAGGCCAGAGAGTTGCAAATTGCTTTGGAAAGTCTCGTTTGTGGAAGGCTTTACTGTCATTAAAATAAACATTCGCATAGGACGGCTTCGCTTGCCTTCTTTTTCACAGGCAGCCTTAAAGCTCTCTGTTTGTTGGTTTTGCCGATTTTGTTTCTTTACGAAAAGAAAAATAAGCTGAAGCAACAAATGTAATGAATCTCGCAAGCAAACCCAAAAAGAAAATTCCGTGCACAAAAGTAAGCCTCGTTTGCAAATAAGCTAGTTCATACAAAGCAAACCTTTGGTCCTGAGCTTTTTGTGCTTACGCACATGATTTCATATGCTTCTAGGGGACATTATAAAAGTAAATGTCAATGCCATGAATATGAGTTTTTTAGGATTCGAATAGGGACTTGCTTTAAGCGCCACACTCAAAACGTACCAAATTGTTCAGATATGGAAGAGGCAAATGGAAGGGTTGCGAAAAAAGCTTAAATTGTACGTCAAGGTTAAGTCATATTTTATTAAAGAAAATCATATGGGCATCTAACAAGAACATATGGGATCAAAAACCATGAAAGCTTTATGCTAAACATGAACCAAAACGAATGCCCTATAAAGCCATTTGTCAAGATATAACCCTTTCTGATCGGATAGTGCGACCTGTTCACAGCGCAAAACCAACTTCAGGTCACATCTGTGCGCTCGTCTCCCATTCATCCAAACTCGGATGGCGGAATGAGCGAACTAGGTCTTCATGAAGGTGAAAGTCCTCCTCCCTTGAAGACAGGGTAACAGCATGTTCATATGTTAACTACGAGAATGGCATCCAAAGGCATAAAGCTGGGCAATCAAGAGATTCGGAACCTGGCGAAAGTAGGGAGTTTTTAATCTCAAGCAAGGGTGCGCTTAGTAATCATTAAACTTATTTCCGTTTTATGAACTCAGGTATTCCCATGCACGATGAATACTCAATTTCCATATTACAACCCCGAAGGCTAAACCAAGCTAAAACAGATAACAGGGAACCACAGCCCTAGCATATGAAGCGTCGAGACAAGAAAACAGGACAATATTTTGGCTCCTGCGTTCATAACATGGAACAGAGGCCAAGGAAAAGGGATTGTTTGTTTCTTTTCGTTTTTCGAACGCACCTCCGACGTAGAGCAGAAGCCTTACGGCCCGATGCAAAAGATATGGAGTTCTGGAATTGGGGAACCCTGTACACTCTTGGGATTGCGCCCAAAAAAGCTAATCATAGGGTGGACAGGAAAAGGAAGGGACAATACGCGAAAGCCCTAAAGTCATAATTAGGATATGCCAAAATGTTCCTGCATCCGATTGCGAAAGAAGCCCTAGCACATAAAAATAAGGTGCGCAGATAAGGAGAGACAAAGAACTGCTAATACCTTGCCTCTAGATCACAGAGAGCACCTGCTTTGTTACAAATAAAATATATGATCTAATTTGCCGACAAGTGCAAATGGAATAAAAGATGTGGCTTTGCTAGAAGCCCATATGATTTTCAAACAAAACGAGAGCAAAATCAAAACTTAATCATGCCAAGTCGATCTTGCTATGGCGCTATTAGGGCAACTTAATGATCAAAAGGGCAAAGTAAGTAACCAATGGCCATGCCAATAGACTGACAAACGCTTTATAATGGACTAAAGATTAAAAAGTAGATGATTTTGTGGCTGGAAACAACAAGGATTTTGGCCTATTTAAAAATCGCTTTTCGTTTAAACCATCTCCCATCCCTCGGCTAACATTAAACTTTATAGGCGAGTCATATCGATGGATAGACGAAATCTCTGGAATAGGGACAAGGGCCAAAGCCCTTTTTTTTAGGTCAAACTCCAAGCACAAAGTATACGATGTGCTTAGTGTTTCTTTGTTTTACGGCCAATGGACACTATGAGTGGAAATAGATTAACTTAACTTATGCCGTTGACAAGTCAAAACCAATCAAATAACCTACAGGCGGCAATTGCTATATAGACATCGCCATTTTTGAAAGGAAAAAGAAGAGCCTGCATTTGGTCATTTTTTCCCGGATGCATGGAGCCATACGACGGGAAACCGTCATGAGCGGTTCCGGATTGGCGGTCAGACAGGAAACTGATTGGTCTACCATAACCGAAATAAGACTCTCAAAAAGTTATATAAGTTGCCAAGAAACAGTTCATTTACATGAGTAAAAAACCGACGTATTTTCACTGGTCGCTTTCGCTCCATATACCGGTTATTTCGCATGTTTCGCATAGTTTTCCGTGAATTAGCTTCAAAAGGTTCTTTAATAGGCATAAACAAATCAAGTTGGTAACCACTCAGCTTCCCTAGTCCTCATAGGTCTTACCCAATCATTCGTTACGATTCCAGTTTTTGCGCTATGGTAGCAAGAAACAAGCTTTATATCATTTTGTTTGACAGGTGACCCTTGTTAGGTCACCTTCCTTCATTGGAATTCGCAATATTTTTCATGGAGATTTGACGATTAGAAACATCTATGTTTCTTTTGTTTATAAAGGGCTTCCTTCAGGTTTAGTAAAGATATGTTCTAGAGTCTAGTATTTTTTCCGAATAAACTTTCAATGCGCTAGTGCATATGGCCAGAGAACCTTTAATTCAAAACAAATGGGATCAAAATGGGAACTGGCGTGTTAACATGCATTAACAAACATGCTTTCATCTTTCAAATCAGTCGTTACGGGGTCGATGAGCTCATAGCCACGGAAGAGGTTCCCTAGGAACGAAGTTCTAGAGCACAAAATAAAGCTGCGGGATCCTTGCTAGTTGTACCTTGAACCCTTATGACAAGGGGACAGGTTAGTTTTCGATCCCGGAAGATACTGAAATCGAATCCCTCATGCCAGCCAAAAGCGCTTCTCTTTCCACTGAAAGGGCAGAAAATAAGACTAAAACAAATCCCACGTCCCTCCATCTATTCCATTAGCTGGGGTACTCGATTGTAAAAGAAAAAAAGCCCCGTAGACTTCCCACGGTATGGCCATTCCTCTTTAAAAAAGCTCACTGGTTCCACCGTTATGAGCCAGTTATTAAAGAAGCGTTCGCACGCTTATGAGGCAAAAGGCTTAAAAGGCATACATATGCCTAGTCATAGGCCCTCAACAGAGTTACAGCTCTTTAGTTCACCCCTAGCCACAAATCATCCCCGTATTTTGCCACATACGTGGGTTCGGTCCTCCAAGGCCTCTGTGGAGAGCTCAATTCGACCTGCTCATGGCTAGATCGATCGGTTTCGGGTCCAATAAAAACAACACAGGAACTTTGTCTCCTTGTGCTTGCACCTAATGGCTTAAGCCGCTGTTTCCATTGACTCGCTGACCCATTATGCAAAAGGTACGCCGTTAAAGTCATAATTATGCTAAGCAAAAGCCGACAACGCTAAGCTCTGCTCAAGAGTTCTATCGAATCCTAGTAACTTCACTAAAAAAAGCTATCATACCTTCCTAGCCTCGCGTATGCGTTCTATTGAACACTAGTGGCTTCATTAGAGAAAGCTATCATGCTCTCTCAGCCTCGCTCCTTCGACTGATGGTTTGCATCGAATTTTAAGTTTTCTATTGCACTCCCGGTATATGACGGGGTCTTTTCACCTTTCCCTCACGGTACTTATAGTACGCTATCGGTCATTGAGGAATACTTAGGCCACGGGGGTGGTCCCCCTTTATTGCGTATAAAGCAATCGTCATTTAAATACAGTATCCGCGTTTTATCATAGTAATTAGACTTGCTAATAGAAATCTACGGGGCTATCACCCTCTTTGGCTAGATCTTCAAATCCTTTCGAAATCCTAGCAGGCAGGCGCTTACGCTTCCTTTTCCGCAAGTCTTCCCCTTTTCTTTTAGGGGTTCGAGAAAACAGTTTTTTCCCTTTTCTTTGCCTAATCCATGTTCGCTCGCCGCTACTAACGGAGTCTCGGTTGATTTCCTTTCCTTTAGCTGTAATGATGTTTCAGTTCGCTAAGTTATTTCAATTCAAAACGAAGCCACAGCATACGGCAGGCCCAGTGGGCTCAAATACGGTTTCCCGAACGGAGATCCATGGATTCTAAACAATATCTCCCCATGGCCTTTCGCTGCTGAAAGCGTCCTTCCTTCTCAATGCCCAGGCATCCATTCAATGCATTTTTTTTGATACAGTAGGAATTGAACCTATTGAACACCTTATATTATAGGCTTATCATCTTCGCTTATGTCACACTTAGACTATGATTGCATTTGCATGAGTAAAACAAATACGTATAAAGCCCAAAGGCTTCGGTCGGCGAAGCTTAAAGTCTATTCTTGCCTAAAAGGCAATGCCCTGGTGGCTCTGAAGACTTATCGAAGCGCCACTGTGTGGATTCTACTTAATGTCTTTAAGGCCTTTCACCTGAAGAAAATGAATTATTATACGAGAATGTTTGCAAAAGCTAAGCTCGTCGCAGGAGATTCGATCGATCGCGCACTCGCCGGGATTTGACTATCGATCAGTTAAGCCAAGGCATTTACGACACGACCCGAGTCACTTACTGGTATTTGAGCATAGAAGGGGCATAATTGGCATAGTCTTTAGGATCTAGCCGATGCTGCTCCGTGAAGCAAGAGTTGATGCGAAGACTCAGACAGAAGGCCGGGGACCAATCAAATCAGGTGTTCTCGAATGTCAATACATCGCTTGGTCGAGTACCCGGACTCCGACCCTCGGCCTGCGGAGACGTGCTCTCGGGGGCCATACGTGGAGCGTCGCTCTACTGCAATAGATTTCGCGGAAAACCAGCTATATCCGATCTTGGTTGGCCTTTCCAAGCCGCTCTATCTTTCGATCGAGATTAGACTATACGTTTTCCCATTCCCAATGTAATTTTTAAGTTAGATCACGAATGCCATAAAGATATCCCCATTACGGTTATATTAGAAGCAAAATGTAGTAATAAACTTATTTTTAAAGACGTAATCCATCTGTTAGCCAAAATTAGGTCTGTCTGCTGCAGCCACGTCAATCCTAGCTAGTCATTGTTTGGAATGACTGCAGCCACGTCATTCTAAACATTGTCTAGCTTTTGCTACCGCATTACGGTTATATTAGAAGCAAAATGTAGTAATAAACTTATCGTTCTAAACATTGTCTAGCTTTTGCTGCCGCATGTATTAGAAGCAAAATGTAATAGGTAAGTTAGGCAAGGCGAATCATCTTACATTCCGGATACTGAGTTAACCGGTCAGAAGATAAGGACCGGGACCCCAACAGGCCAAAGCCACTGCTTTTGAAAAGACTTCTTATTGTAGTTATAGTCTTACCGTGATATGTTCTTTTTGGCAGCGCTTGAAGTGCTGGCCAACAATGGAGTTTTTCAGCTTAACGTGAAAATATTTTTGTCATTTTAATTGATGACTCCGCTTGCCGATTGCATGGAATGCAAATTGAAAGGGGATATCAAAGTCAAAAACCTC
Source organism: Lygodium microphyllum (assembly GCF_053477565.2). Classification (NCBI taxonomy): domain Eukaryota; kingdom Viridiplantae; phylum Streptophyta; class Polypodiopsida; order Schizaeales; family Lygodiaceae; genus Lygodium; species Lygodium microphyllum. Next base: position 1,429,133 of record NW_028229525.1, read on the forward strand.
ATCACTTTCATTAAGAGAATTCAGCCTCATAGCGGTGATTTACGGTCATCAATGTGATGTGATCGCAGCGTTATGCGAAAACAATCCGGACTGTCCAACCACGTCTCCCGGTAATTTCCAGTACATATGGCAGAAAAAGGCGCTTTTCACACATCGAGGTCAAAATGGCATCGGGTGTTTCACGTCTTATTAGAGTGCCGGAGATTTCTTAACTTACTTAAAAAACAAAAAAAGGCAACTATACTAAAGCAAAGAGGTACTGGGGCCATGGTGAGTTCAATTGATGGGTTTAGAGCGAATTTTTTTTTTACAACAAAGATTGCTATGGCGCAACCCGTTTGGATTGGCCGAATAGGTTCTTATTAATCGATTGTTATTATACAAGAATTCTTGTATCGCTCATGCAGATCTTCCATCTACCGGAAACCAAAGGATTCATTGCTTTTCCTTTTTTGTCGAACTTGTATAAACACAACCCTATTTGCACCTATCAGTTACGAACTTGCTATTGTTATGAAAGACAACCCCTAGGCTCAGTCACAGCAACGAGTACCGAACCGTCGTTCCCACGGCTACAGTACCAGGAGTTGCTGCTGAGCCAGCCCGTTCAAAACAGTACTTCTGTCTAGCAGAAACTATTAGCGACATCCCTAGAACAGTATTCGTATCGTGAACCAATGGCCACTTTTCCGGTCGAAGGAAATGCCTAATAAATAGTCAAATACTGCACTCTTTAGCTACTGTACTCCGGAAACAAAGTAAGGGAAAGCCCCGTACGTCAAGAGCTGCACTGCTATGAATCAAAGACTGTCTGCTCGCCGTTTCCGGCCAGTATTGCGGGTTCAATGGCTTTATACGAATTAGCTGTTTTTGACCCATCCGATCCCCAGAAATGGAAATTGTTAATACTGGCACTGTACCTTAAGTGGGAGATGGAATAGCCCGCATTCATGGTTCGAACAAAGTAATGGCTGGAGAATTGGTAGAATCTGAAGATGGTACAGTAGGCATCGCTTTGAATTTAGAATCTGATAATGTTGGCTAAGTACTGATGGGCGATGGTTCGACCATACAGGAAGGGGGTTCCGTAAAAGCAACGGGAAAAATTGCGCAAATACCAGTTAGTAATTCTTTCTTAGGCCTTTAAGCCAGTAAATGCTTTGGCCCAACCGATCGATGGAAAGGGTCAAATCCCAGCTTCTGAGTCTAGATCAATTGAGTCTCCCGCACCATATGGGAATTATTTCAAGACGTTCCGGTGGCGGAAAACGACCCGAATCTGCAGGAATTCGGGAAGGTTGAAGCAATGGCCAAACCTCCTTGAGGCTACAGCAATAACGTCATAAGCAATGACACTTAACTAAAGCACTTTATCCTCGCTTTCCACCTTTTATCTAGGGTTAGGAGGATCACGCGCCATAATGCCGGATCTCCATCTTTCTTTGTTGGTTGCTCTCCAGTCGCAGAATTATGAATAGTTTCACTAAAAATAAGTTTATTGGCTTGAAAAAAAAAATGAACCAATCCTTTAGCCTGGCAACCTGTACTATTTTTGCTGCCTCCAGCAACCTGTTGCAACTAACTTCATATTCAGGATGAAACAAGACAATTATGCCAGATAGTAAGGAATTACAAGTTTTCTGCACTAGAAAAAGCTAATAAATGGACTAAAAGGCCGAGGGATAAACAAAAGGTTCAACGCTAAAACAAAAGATGGAGCTGAATCAAAAGCAGTTTCCAGCTAGAAAAAAGCTAATAAGAGGACTAACCATACTAGAAAAAGCTAATAAAAGGGGACTAACCGTACTAGAAAAAGCTAATAAAAAAGGGACTAACCGTTTCCTATTCTCATTTTATTGCTTGAAATAACGATTGCAAGCCATACGGAGAATACAAAAATTGGTTGATGTAACGGCTAAACAAACCGTTTCTTATTCTCATTAAAATGAAATAAAAAAACATGTATAATATTACTGCGATAGTTACGATATGAGGCTTCAATATTGCTAGATACAAAGGAGAGTAAAGTATGGCTGAAAATAGAAGGAATTGACCTGAAACTTTTCATTCTATTCGTAGCTAATCCAATCCTTGCCATTACAAGCCATACAATATAAAAATGCTTGAAATAACGATTGCAAGCCATATTGCCGAGGCTAAACAAACTTATGAGACTGTACAGGACCATTTCTAATAATCGTTAGGCTCTGGCCTTTTTAATGAGAGTAAGAGAGTTTATTATCTATAGGATGCAATAATAGCAGGTGCTTTCCTTATTAAGCCTAGGTGTGTTTATGAATTAAACAAAACTTAAGCTGTGGAGGATAAGAGAAGCGTTAGCTTTAGGTAAGTACGATAGTCATTACAACTGTTTTTATTGGTTCATCTTAATGAGAATAAGAAACGGTTTGGTTAGTCCCTTTATTAGCTTTTTTAGTTATATCTAGTGTTTTTGCCCAGCAGAGTGCCTTTGGTGTTCCTTCCGATCCCTACGCATTTCACCGCTCCACCGGAAATTTCCTTTGCCCCTACCGTACTCCAGCTCAGTAGTTTCCACCGCCTATCCAGGGTTAAGCCCTGGTATTTGACAGGGGACTTAAAGAGCCACCTACAGACGCTTTACGCCCAATCATTCCGGATAACGCTTGCATCCTCTGTCTTACCGCCATTGGCTGCTGGCACAGAGTTAGCCGATGCAGATACCGTCATTGCTTCTTCTCCGAGTTTACGACCCGTGGGCCAAAAGGAAAAAGAAAAAGAAAACCCGCTAAGATGGCCAGCCATCTTATAGAGAATAAGTTTTAAGTTTTCTTATTCTCATTAAAAAGTTTTATAAAACTTTATTATAGGGTTTCGATCAATTCCTGCCAGTAGCCTCGCCAGGATATGAGAAACATGAATCCAGTAGCCCAAACGAGATGCCCAAAGAGAAACATCCATGCCCAAACGGATAAACTGTTCATGCCGAAGGGGTTGTAACCATTAATAAGTTGTGACGAATAACGCCATAAATAATCTCTCAACCGGCCCCGGCAGCCCCGTTAGGCCTGCCCGGCAGCTTAGTTCCCTCTACCACTATGGAAGGCCGGGTGTATCCCTTGGCAGATGATCTATCGGGGTGTGTGGAACGGCTGAAACGTCTCCCTCATCAATTTCAAGAGCTACTAAACCACCTTAACCGTGACTCTTCTAGCATAGAAAAAGCTAGCTATATGCTATTTCGCCTATTTAGGGGAGGAACTACCCGATACTTCCAGAGAAGGTGCCCTGTACAACAGCTGTTTGCAACTTCCTATAAGGATTTGGCTGGTTATCCTAGGCTGATACCCCAGACTGAGGGGGGATCAGCAACCATAGCAAACCTTAGGAGGGACCTCAAGGGGACCATGAAAGAGGTTTTAGGGAAGACTACCCTGCCACCAGAGCTGGTTCTCGAGGAATTAGCTATGGTTGCATGCCACACGAGTATCTATGCTGGACTTATGGGCAAGGCGCGGGCACCTAATACGTGGGAAGCTTACCACTC